>NW_010228858.1:42296-108226 GCF_000690775.1 Eurypyga helias
CCTGGTGGTAGAGGTGGGAGAGGTACCTCCTGACTATGCAAATCGACATTGCTCCTAAATAAAAGAGTTTTTTAAGAGTTGGCAGGAAATGAAAACCAGAAATATCAAAACTCCCAGGAGTTTCCTAGAGTGTCTTTCAGAGAACTCTGCAGAATGTCAGAGCGCTGTAAAGGCAGGATGCTTCTAGCCTGGCAGCATCTGACCTCAGCACACCGAGGTTCAAAATCTCTGCCTCTGACCAGAGAGAAACTCTGCCAGTGGGTGGGGAGGTGCTGCCACTTTAAACCTGGCCCAGATTTAGGACATTTGGACTCCTGGTGGAGTTAGAGCCAAATGTGGTAACACATCAAAATGAGCTGGAAGAGAACAACCTTTCCTAGCAAAATATTTAATGGAAGCTGCCCCTGAGGACTCACCCAGAGTTTCACGGCATATGGCAGACTTGCATCTGTACTTGAAAACAAGAACTTGTACTAAGGCCTCTGAGCACAAAGGTAATGAATGCAGCAGACTGTTCTTCTTATTTAACTGCCTGGCTCCTGCAGTCACGTCTAAATCCTGTCTAAATGAAAGCCTCTCCTAATGATAATGTGGAAGCTGTGATTATCTGAGGTGTGGAAGTGAACAGTATCATAAGGAGAACAGATGGCAGGCAGTTCTGCGTGGGGATGTGGCTGGCTGCACTGCGGTGAAGCTACCTGTAGCAGCTTAAGCTGTTATGTTTCCTGGCTGGCTGTTTTGCTTGCTAGCTGGAGATGATTGCCCCGCTTACGGAGTTGGCAGGATGGAGTGTGTGAACACTTGGTGGCTCTGTCACCCAGTGCTACAGGGACAGCCAGGTTCTCTTAGGGATCTTTGGTAAAATGAGGGCTGGCCACGGGGTTGTAGTTACAATTAGAGCTCTATTATTACAGAAAATATTTAATTATCAGCATAGCTTATTGTTATCTGCAATATCTAGCATTTAGTTTAGTTTATTGATGCACAAAGTTTTTGTCAATATCTTACTTTCAGTGGAGCAAAATTCCTAGTAATCAGTGTAGCTTTCTTACTATTTAGATTAGTTACCTAGACTTTTAGTCACCTGGACCCTCTGCAGATCGGGCCAAATTCTTAATAATCAGTGCATGATACAATGATCATAATCTGGACTCAGACTTCACCCAAAAGAACTTGAGTCACTCAGTCTTCGGAGGGAGAAGACATCGGTGGATGTGACCCAGACCACTGGAGTACCACGGGTTTTGCTGTCCGGCAGCAAGACTTGCAGCTGCTTGATTTTATAGTCAATATCTCATGTGCTGTTACACTTCCCTGTTCCATAACGGGTGTCACCACATCCTGACAGCAATGCTCAGTGGGCAAGGAGTCTTGTCACAATGCTGACAGAGGATCTGGCTGTTCTGTAATGGGGCTTATCACATCTCGGTGACAGCCACTGTGTTGAAAAGGGAAACATGTGATCAGCACGCTTACATTTTATGGCCGTTTGTCTTAGGAAGTGGCATTGGTTATGCTAACCATATTTCCAGGAGTCAGGAGCAGGATATACCAGTCACATGGCTGCAATGGAAAGCCTCATCTTTGTGTAAATGCATCTTCCAAAGCAAAAATCACGCACTGCACTCAAGCAATTGAGGCGAGTACATATATCACTGCCACCTCTGAGGCAGGGACAATAACCCACAGCAGGAGGTAACAAATGTTACCTTACGCATGGCTTCAGCTGCGAAGTCCATGACCAGGGAGACCTGTGGATCTGGAAAATTCAGTTTCCACTCAGTTTTCCAGAGCCCTGTGCCTATGATATGCATAAATTCTCTTTTTTGGAGAAAGCTCACATACTCAGTAGCTTTTATGTTATAATAAGTATAAATTTTCCAGAAAATTGGCATTAGTCTTTCTCAGAAGGTGCTCGTGTCAGCACAGGACTGAAGGCGGGTCGAAGACACCTTTGCAACAAGCTGTCAGGGAGGAAGGGCAAGAAACACCAGTATGACCCCTTGCCATAGTGCTTGCTGTAATCTCAGCCAGTTGAGCACCAACACGCTCTTTATGAGGAGACTCCGGTGTTGTTCTCATCCCACAAAGAATCGCTCAGGGATTCTGTTGGTGGCAAATGCCCTTCCAAGCGTATTGCAGTGGGTGCATGAGAGTGTGTGGTCCTCATGACAATGCATTAATCACAGCCAGCGACAAAATGCCTCCCGGACCAAGCTTTACGTGATCTTTGATATCTTTGTAAACAGCGATGGGAACAAACCCCTTGGCATGAGAACGAGCGCTGCGTTCTGTTCCTTCTGTATCTCAAGCCACCTTGTTCCTCGTGCCTCACCTGGGTCTGTCTTTTCACCTACACAGTGGACTATTCCATTTATAAACTAACGGCTTTAATTTGCTTTTCTGACATGAGGTGTTCATAGCACGTTTAAGCCGTGACAGCAGTTCATCTGTCATCCACAGCTTCTGTGAGGCTCACGGTGGTCAGTGCTTGAGACAATTATTCCTGTTAAATTACACGTGGCTGGATGAGCGCCCCAGCAGTGCCTACGCCCCTAGGTAAGCACATCCTCTCAGCTCACAGCAGAAGCTATTCCTATCTCTGTACTGGAAGATCCTTCCTACTGTGATTGCAGCCTGCTCTCACTGTCTCTGTGACTCTTCACAGCCTGTCAGTTTTTCTGTTGACACTTTTTCAGTTCATCACAACCTCTCTCTTTTCTGTAGGCTTGCCTACACAGGAGTCAAGCGCTCAGGCTGCCTCCAACCAGCAAGTGGTACGTTCACTCCTCCAAAGCTGTGTGTTTGAGTCTGTGTCCATGTTCACTTTGTTAGCAGTTCCTTTTCATCCCTCTTTGGTTTGCCTTCACATGTTCACACAGACAGCAATTCAGAGCTGAGGAGGGAAAACAAGTCGCACATACAATATTCATGAAAGATAAGAGAGATACTTTCCTGGTTTGTCAGCCCTGTCTGAGATTCAGCTCCTGGCTAATCTGTGCAAAGTCTACTTATGTTCTGCGGGAGACTTAGTTTTTTATCCTCGTACGATGCAAGTAATCTATTTGTGTCTGAAGGCTCTATTTAATTCTTACTCTCTTCCAAAGAAAATGCACCCTCTGTTTTATCCAGAAAATTGTTAGTTGCACATTTCTGCTAAAATGTTCTCTTTTGTCTTCTCTCATCTTCATGGCTCATGTGGATTTGGACATTGTTTATGGAACATCTTGGACTTTTAATTCCAGTACATATGAGTGATTCTTAGAGTTTGTCTCTTTCCTTTTCCTTTTTGTAGACAATTTTCTTTTCCATTACTGTTGTTATTACATTCATGGAAGAATGTATTGGGGAAAAAAAAGACAAAGACAGGGTTCTACTGCTGTATTTTTTCTGAAGAAGGAACAGTGAGGGAAGCAGGAAAAAAAGCCTGCAGCTTCCAAATAGCATCCTCAAACTATGGATAAGGAGTAACCCCAATACTAAGCAATGAACCAGTGTTATTTCTTATGCTTAGGCAACAGTGACTATTCCCTTGACAGCAAATGTGGAAAACAGGCACAAACATTGTGCCAGTATGATTCCTAATTAATTGTTTCAAATTATGTTTTCGGTATCTAAGATATTGATGATATCTGAGTCAATTTAAGGCCCTTCACCTTCTCAGAACTGGTTTGTTCATATAGTGTTAGGCTCAGTGACCTGCAGCACAAACACATTTTGACCAAGTTTAGTAACTAGAGCCACACTGGGAGGCTAGCATGAGATGAGGGTCATGCTATTCAGGTGAGGGAAAATAAAGTTGGGAGTAGAGCCATCCAATCATAAGTGGACTGAAGGCCTGGAAAAACTGCCTTTGATTTCTAATCTACATTGTGTAACAGTGAAGAGGTGAAAACTCCTGGAAAGTGGGTATGAATCATTTAATTCCCTCTGCTTTGACCCACGTCTCTGCGCACAGAGCGGCAATGGGACTGCAAAGAGACTGATAACACATTGCCTGCATCAGTGCTGTGCTGGAGCCTCCTGTTCAAATATGTTATCTCTCCCACCTTGTTTGCAAACCAAAGAGTTCAGCAGTGGTAATAGATTGGTGCCATTATGGCATGGGCACAGCATCTTGTATATATCACGGCCAGGGTGACATACCTCCATGTGAAAAAACGTGTTGAAGCCTGTCTTGTGTTAGCTGTGAAGAATATGGTCTGTTGGTTGCTTACCAACAAACCTTGGCCTCTAAACCTTTCAGGATCATCTGTTATTTCTCACACACTGGTATCTTGAATTTTGAAAGAGTTTGGCAGCAAAGGGGAGACCTCTGTTCATTGTGTTACAGCGGTAAAAGAAGTGCCCTGTGAAAGAGCCAGCACACTGACAGGTCTGGAACAAACTTGCAGGGCTGTGGCAGGTCTGGCTTCGCCTGTGCCTGCTATGGAAAACCTAAAGATCTTGCTTTTGTCCACCACAGAAAGATTCTGTTAAGCAGAGATTTGTGTATTGCCAACCGTTGATGAGGAGAATTATGAAATGTAGTACAAACCAGAAGAGTTATTAGTATTATAGAGAGATGTGGGGTATGCTTTTTAGAAAGGCACTTAATTCCCTTTTTTCACCTTGCCTATTGTACCTCACACACTTTATTTCCTTTTTCTTCCTGAGAAATAAAAGATTAGGATTTCATTAAAAAATGCATTTATTGCTTGATCACAGCAACTTTTAAGGTAACTTACAGGTACAGCAGAGAAGTAAAAACATGCGGGATGACTTTGAGATGGTATTTCAACACTTGGAATGACTAAACCAGCATTTTAATACTCCAATCTTAAGTTCAGTTTCCATTTTTAATTTCTTTTGAAAGTGATTCACCCTTTGCAAGCCATTTGGATGGAACATGAAAGTTAGATTTGAGTTACTTTATGTTTACTAGAGACGTCTTCAGTTTCTGCATCTCTCATAACCTTGCAGCATTTTCTGAATTTTCAGCCTTTTTAGCCAAAATAAGAGAGAAAGAAAAAAGTAGGAAAAATCTGCAAAATGCCCTTTTTCTCATGAGGTCCCAGTTTGTTGAGACTGTAAACCTGCTCGCTCAGGAGTTGATTTGCAGTGGAAAGAAACTGCCAGCTACAACCGGCCCTGGGATTTCTTGATGCTTCCAAGATTGCAGGCTGATCATCACCGCAGACGCAACCGGAGAACTGAATATGCAAGTCAGATCACAGGGTAACATCTAGCACAAGGGGCTCAAGGAAACCCTCAAGCAGAGATGCGGATTTTAGGTCCTATTTTTATTTTGAATAGGCTCTTTCAGCATTGTCGTAGAGTACAATCGGCCTTCTATCATTATAACAGCAAAGACAGCCATGACAGTTTTAAAATATACGACAGACAGAAATTTTCCCTCACCCACAAAACGTTTGGCTGTAACACTGCCATGCACTAGGGACCAGCCTGGGAGCAGCGGCTGTCCCGGATCTCCTGCCACGCTGCCTGGCTATGAGCCGCTCAGGGCTGTGAAATGCGGGTAGTATTTCTTTAAAACAAACTTGAACTAGATGAAAATGACAGGTGGTTACCTGGATTCATCTAGGAAAGAGAACTCCCCATAAACCTTCGCTTTTAGAATAGGGAAGCACATCTTGAACATTAACTGTTGCTTTGAAGTACATGTATGATGGAAGAGAGGAACTGGAAAAAGTTGGATACGGCCTATCTGAGGATGTTAATCCCACACGTGTATCTCTTCAGCCACTTGCAGGGCATTTCAAACCACACCTCTGCCCCTTTCCTGACAGCGTTTCAGCGAAGTGGTTCAAAGGACTCGCTCATGCAGCCGCAGCCAGCGCGGAGATGTCCCGGGGCGCGTAGCGCAGACGGGCGGCATGTGACCAGGCACCCACTGTCAGACTCCGTAATGGGGTTCGTGGAAGGAAACAGACACCACTTCACAGTGACCGTGGGCAAGGGCCGTCCCTCAGGCTGATCCGTCTGCCTCTCGGGTAGCTTTTCTTGCGAAGGGCATTTGGGAGGGGGTGTGGGAGGAGGGGGAGATGCTGCTGCTGCATGTTGGATGCAAAGCGCCTGGCTGTGATAGGCTGAGGGGACGTGGATACCCTGCCTATATATGCTGGGAACAGCATCCTCTGCGCTTTATAGCTGTCACACAGGAGCAAAGACAGACTGTGAGAGAGACAGCAGGAGGAAAACCCTTACCAACTCGCTGTAAGTAACATTCTCTGTCCTTAAACCTTTGTGGTTGTTGAATTCACGTTTGGATTAAAGCAACAATTGGTAACTTAGAGTGGGATCTTTGCTAATAAACTGCCAGCCTGTGTTATTGTCTGGATAACCCAGGATACTCAAAAAGCATTTCAAGTACAGTGTGTTTGCACAATGGAGCGTGCACCTCTCGTTTCGTGTTTGCTCCTTGTTACGTACCATGTGTGTCAGCGGTAACTCTTTACATGCATTTATGCAGAATCTCAGGTATCCAAAAGTTTCTATCTTGTCTTTCCAAGCGCGACAGTTCTGAGCAACCCAGCAGACCTTGAGAAATTCTCAGCCAAGGATTCTGAATAATTAAATTTTCAAGATAAATTCAATGCATGGCATTTTAGGGTGAGATTTTTTTCAGAAATAACTGTTTCCCATCACTACAACAAGACCTCAGAAGGGAAGATTACTAAGCTGCAGACTGTGCCAGTGACAGCAATGAATAAACCCAGCAACTTTTAGCTGGAAAATGATTTTTCTTTAAATGAAACATAGGACCTGTAACATATAATATAGACATTGAATGTACCTAATATAATATATAACATAGAATATACCTAATTCTTGGCTTGTGCAAAGGCAGAAGTACGGAATAGATCCAGTTCCTTTTCACTCTTGCTGAAATCAAATTCATCCTGCTATCCTTGTTCAGGCAACACTCCTGTTGCCAATAGTGGAAGTTTAGCTTAACAGTAGCAACAGCTGCAAAAACCTTCAGTGGGGTTCAATAGCAGAAAGTCCTCATGGCTTCAGTGGTGTCACTGTAGCACCAAAAGCCTTTAAACTGCATGATACTCTGCAGCAATCAGTTGGCAGAATAGAAAGTTCACTTGTCTCATTTATTGGAAAGATACACGGTTATTACTTTTTTTGAGCTAATGCAGCTCTCACTTCAGGGTGCTATTAATGCATCTGGGGATTCTTCCTTTCTGTATTTACTAATAGGAGCTGCTAAAGGATTTTCTTCTGTTAGCTGTTTTTTATTTTACTTCGATGAACTGGAGAACAGACATGTGTAAAATTATATTACATTGAATATATGACTCTCCTCATTTGTTCTCTTTTCCCTCTTTTTTCTCTTGTACTCCTGTTTCCTCTTTTTCCTTTTTTCTTCCTCATAACAAATTTCCTGGTAGTATTTAGATATCTTTTACATTTATATTTAGTTAATATGAAAAATAGATTCTAAAATTATAGGCAATACTTCTAAACAAAAATAATTAATAAGAAGATAAATGGGTACATAAAAATGGTAGATATTTAGACAGATTTGAATTTTTCAGTATTGACTTTGAGGGAAAGAAAAATTAAATACTTTGCTTCAGATTGAAGCAGATTGATGTATTTCACTGGATCAAACTGAAAGTTCATTAGAAGTTAATTAGATACTAGTTTATATCAATTTGTAACACTGCATCAGCTATAGCAGATTTGGGATGGATGGTTCATCCTCCCATTCTTTATGCTTAAGCTTACTGGTTTAATTATTTCTCCCATGCAAAACAGTGGGGTTCCCCTGTAATTTAATTCTTTATCCTGAATTTTGAGAATGCTATTGCAACAGTGATGTATGACAGAAGTAGTGCAGCCAAAACAATGTTAGATTGAGTCAGTGGACCTCCAATTCTTGGGAATAACTGTAGTTAGAAAATAACAAACAAGTTCCTAGTTATTATCTCAGATGTGTATTTTGTCAACCTGAATTGACAAATTTCAGTCCCATGATCATAGGCTGAAACCACAGAATGCATATCTGATGTTTAGATCTAAATTTTATTTGCTTATCCTTATAACCAGAAAGAACTTTGTCCAAACTGCTAGCAATAAAAATGATAATAAATCATACCTGCATACTATATAGGAAAAAGATGATGCAAATATTGCTTGGAACAGAAAGAAATTTCAGATTCAAAACAAAATCTAGGTGGTAGAAAAATGGTCACCAGCTATATAACATAGTAACTATGTCATGGTAATATGATGAAGTAAATTTATTTTTGTCTGTGTGTTTGTGAGCTCTTGAGCTTACACATGATGCTATTTAATTTATGCCATTTAATTTATATTTTGGGAAAAGACCATGCAATCCACGTAAGCTTCTATGTTAAATGATACCCTATATTCGATTGATACAAAGTAAAGCTAGAAAGTAGTAGAGTGATACTTTTAGGTGTTCTGATGTTGTACTGACGGTTCATTGGACCCACAGATACTGAATGAGATGTGCAGCTGAACTGATCCAAGTGTAAAAGTCCATAGGAATAACTGTAACTCAGTGGTGAGCAACGGTAGTGCTAGACCAAAGCCCCAAGTTCTGAGTCAGTTCAGTCTCAGGCAACTCCCACTAATCTGGCAGTCGTAGGTTAAATTCCTATTTTCACAGCTTTCATCTCTGCAACCAGAGGTAACAATTGCCACATGGAAGTTCTTTAGCGCATTCTGTAGCAATGAACTGAAGAAGTAGCATAAAAGCAAGAATGCTAGTCTAAGATGAGGATTAAGTTAGAGGTACTTTGAAAAAGAAGCGAGACAGTCAATATTTAGATGTCTTCTGGCAAAAAAAAATTTAAATAATCTAAACCAAAGAATTGAGCCTTGGGGTGTAATCACATTGCTGCCATGGAGATGCATATTGATTGCTGCAGTCCGTGCTGACTTATTTAGAAAGTTTAATAAAATTTTGAACTGCAATCAAAGATGCATTAGATGAACATGCACATAAGATTTGGAGAGTATTGAAGAAATGGAGTCATCCTGATCGTAAAGGAGTAGAAACAAAACTGCTTGCTTAAACACAGTCTTTCAAAGGGGAGATGGCACAGAAAGCTGCCCACCAGAATCCTCTGAGGAAGGTAATGGCTACTGGTAATGTGTTTCCAGCAACTTAGTAGCAGGATCTGAGAAAGGCCCTAATTCACTTTCAGAAAGGAATCGAGAGTGCCAAATCAAGACTTACATGATGGTTAAAGAGAGTAATGTAACTCTAACAAAATAGCAGCAAGAACATCTATTCTCTGGGGGGCTAAAAGTCCCTACTTGGCAGATCCTTGCTCTCCCGAGTAGTTCGTGACCTACAGCAGCACCCTGCCTTCTTAAATAGCAGCAGCAGCTGCTCCACACAAATCCCAGATCCTCTATTTGTAGCAGCAGAGATGTCTCTAGCACGGCATTTATCAATGATGTCTTTCTTTTGTAATGCGACAGTACTAATTCAAACATCATAAAGCCCAGAAGGATATTTTTTCTCAAAATGTTGTCCTCAGTTATAAATCCTTAGCACAAATAACTGATATCTAGGAAATCGCCTCTTAATTACATAATATTCATATTGTGATTAATAATTATTTCCTTACAAAGTAAGGATCTGAAGGTATGTGAACTAAGCATAGTAATTCTCTACACCGGCAGTGAGCATCCTTACTTCACTTGCCAGTTTTCTTACTAGGTCCCAAAGAACAGTATGGCTCACTCAATTTTAGTGTATAAAGACTCCTGGATGTCTTTTAGGCACTGTGCTCGCAACTGGGTATTCACTGGGCACTCAGAATGCACAGCCTCATAAAGTAAAGAAGTTGGGCGGGCTGGGATGGCAGGAGCAGACACCCTAGCAACATGAATTGATGCTTGCGCAACCCTTCGCCGGCAAACTCCAGCTCATCTCAGCCCAGCCATGTGCCGCCTTGTGTGCACCCACCGTCTCTGCCTGGCTCAAAGCACACCTAGAGCTCCAGCCCAGCATCTTGGAAACGGGATGGCCCCAGAGAGGGCTTCCTCACATCCTCCTGCAAAATGTCATACAGATCGATTCCAAGGGAATGCTAATTAAAACCTTGGTAAGAAATAAGGTTTTGTAAATGGCACAGCATGTGCATTTGCACTGAAAGAGTGAAGAAGGTAAATCTTGAGGCAAGACAGGCGGCAAGAAGTAGATAGACTGACAGGGCAGGACAGTGGATTATTGTGATAACTGTCATTATTCTAGCTATTTATTATAGATTATAATAGAGACACACAGCATGCTATTTTCTTAGACGACTTCTTTATAAGGCAGAAGGGAGTTGTTTATGTGCCACATAACAGTGCCACATCCTAATGTCAACCAGCAGCAGTAGGAATTAAATCTGCGATCTCTGGATCTTCATCAGTGTGCCTCTACTGCTCTTCTATGCCTATCTGCAGCCTATCTGTATTAAGCCAATCTACATTAGGCATCAAAGATTTAACAGTGTGATTTACAGTGTGATGCAACGTGTGATACAGTGTGATACAAAGTCCAACTAACGTTGGAGTGGAGCACAATGCCACGCTGTAGGGGCAGTGGACTAATATGCAGAAATAAAAGAGAGCATGCTCTTTTCAGAAAGGCCATGTGAGTCATCCTATAAATCATCTGAATAACAGGTTTTTAAAACCAGTAAAATTTTCTTTCAAAAATGTCTTTTCTCTCTCTTTTTTTTTTCCCCCCAGGTTTTTTCTGATAAGTCCTAAACTCTGATACCCATGGATGCTGCGGAGTTCCGCAAGAGAGGGAAGGAGATGGTGGACTATATCGCAGATTACCTGGAGAAGATAGATAAAAGGCAGGTCTTCCCAGATGTGGAACCAGGATATCTGAGGCCACTCATTCCAGACTGTGCACCCCAGGATCCTGAGAGTTTTGAGGATGTCTTTAAAGACATTGAGAAGATCATTATGCCAGGGGTAAGGAAAACGGATCTGTAGTGTGATGTCCGATACTGCATTTAGGCTTTCAAAGACTTGAAGGAAAGTGTGGATTGAATAGGCTGTGCAGGTAGACCCTATGAACATAAGTACCCACACTGATTAGCTTTTAGAAGGCAGGAGTCTGCTTTATATCCATAGTTAAATATGACCTAACACTTTACACAACTAGTGATTTCTGTTCTTACTAGAAATAAGCAAATAGTTCTTTTGCTTCATGTGAGGATTGCTTTTGGAAATAATCCCCTTTTCTCCCCCCTGAATTGGTTAAGGCAAAGCTTCATAACTTTCAATTTCATGTGATATTTTTGCTACTTACAAAGCACAGTAAATGTTTTATAAAATAGGATTTTTATTAGTCTGCTGTGCCTAAAGTGTTCCTTTAAGCTGATCTTTAAATGTTGAAATTCTCTTAGGAGACTTCTTGTTATTACAGAGTTGACTAGAAAGGGTTCTCCCCAGTATTTGTTCTGTTGACTTATTCTCCTAAATGTCAACTTCTTCTAGTACCTTTTTAGGCAGATGGCCACTACCTAAATATTGGTCCTGGATAGATCAATGTTGGAAAGTCAACGCAGAACAAAATGTCTGGCATTTGTCTTCACTTTTGGATCTTTCTTGGTTTTCCACTCATGGTATACCTTTTTTACTTTAAGTATATGCTTGTCTCCTAAGGTCTTTAAGTAACTTGAAGAGGACTGAATTATTAGTAAAAGTCAATGAGGAATCTCTCTCTGCAATAGCCGCTTTGGGCTGCTTCTCTGGATGTAGCTAGGTGATAGGCTTGCTATGTGACTTGACATGGAACCACTGCTCTGCAAACGTGTTTAGTCAGGGTACTATAATGCCAATTCCTTTTCATTGACCAAGGTAAGTATTTGATATTCAATGTGACTTTATCTTGTCTCCCCTGGAGCCAACCCTGCTGTCCTTTCACAGGCAAAAGCTCCACGGAAGTCAATAGAAATCTCTCCATTCTTCTCAAAGACTTGTGGATGAAATCTGAAGTCCAACAAAACTAAATCAGTGCAGACTAGATGAGAGAATTGCATCCAACACATGCAAATACTTTCATTGCTGCTCATAGATACGATTGCCTTTTCTTTTTCATTGAAAGAAAATACTAACCAATTTTTTTTGTCTGTGAAAACACTTTGCTTTGAACACTTGAGAACATTCAATAACATAATATCTAATTCAAAGATGAATCATTTGAGAACAGAAAGTGAGACATTGAATTCCAATTATGTCATCAACATGTCATGTTCCCTCTTACCCAAATTGTTTTTTTCTTGATATTTACATGGCCTGCAAATAAATTTACTTTTACAAAGTGTTACATCCTGAAGAAGAAATATTCTATCCCAAACTTTCCCCTGGTTTGAAATGTTAGTGTTTGTGACACAGAGCACAAGTACATAAATCCCAGTTCTTACAGTAACTCTGATTCTGCCTGTGGTGTTTATACTAAATACTGAAGACTCACATGAGTGCAGAATCACAAAGTCACAGTATAGTAGAGGTTGGATGACACCTCTAGAGGTCATTTAGTCCCTCCCCACTGCTCAAAGCAGAGTCAGTTAGAGCAGGTTGCTCAGGACCATGTCCAATTGGGTGTTGACTATCTCCAAGGATGAAATCTTCACAATCTCTCTGTTGTCCTTTTCCGAAGTTCGACCACCCTCACAGTAAATAACCTTTATCTTATGTTTAAGTGGGATTTTCTGTATTTCAGTTTGTACACATTTCATCTTATCTTGTCACTGGATACTACTGGGAAGAATCTGACTTCACCTTCTTTGCACCCTCCCACGAGGTGTTTATACACATCAACAAGATACCCCCTGAGCTTTCTGCCGGCTGAACAATCCCAGCTCTCTCAGCCTCCCAACATATGACACATACTCCAATTAATCATCTCCATGGCTCTTCACTGGAATCACTCCAGTATGTCCTTGTCTTTCTTGCACTGGTGAATCCAGAACTGGGCACGTCATTCCAGGTGTGGCCTCACCAGTGCTGAGTAGAGGGGAAGGATCACCTCTTTTGACCTGCTGGCAACAGTTTTCCTGATGTGGCCCAGGATGTTCTTGGCCTTGTTTGCTGCAAGAGCACACTGCTGGCTTAGGTTCAGCTTGTCCACCAGAACCCCCAGGCCCATTTCTGCAGAACTACTTTCCAGCCAGTCAATCCCTGCCCTGTACTGGTGCAGGGGGTTATTCCTCTCCAGGTACAGGAATTTGCATTTCTCTGTTGAACTTCATGAGATTCCTGTTGGATCATTTCTGTAGCCTGGTGAGGTCACTTCGAATTACACCATCTCCATACACTATATCAAACCCTCCTCCCAGTTTCATATCATCTGCAAAACTGCTTAATGAAGATGATCTGCAAAACATTAATGAAGATGTCAAACAGTACTAGTCACGGTATTGATTCCTGGGCTACACCACTAGCCTCCAGCTGGACTTCCTGCCACTGACCACAACCCTGTGAGTCTGGCAGTTTAGCCAGCTTTCACTCCACTGTCCACTTATCTAGTCCATATTTCATCAGTGTGTCAGTAAAAATGTCATGGGAGAATGTCTTAACGATATCCTGTGCTCTCCCTGTGTCCACCAAGACCGTCATCTTGTAGAGGGCTGTCAGATTGCTCAGGCACGATTTCCCCTTCATAAATCTTTGCTGCATAGCCCCAGTCATCTTCTTGTCCTTAATATGTTTGGAAAGAGCTTCAAGATTTCATCATCTTCCTTGGGATTGAGGTGAGACCTGTAATTTTCTAGATCCTCCTTCTAGCCCTTCTTGAAGATAGGAGTGACATTTGCTTTTTTCCAGACCTCAGACACATTCCCCAGTTGCCATAACCTTTCAGAGGTTTAAGAGTGGTCTCAATGACATCACCTATCTCCTGCAGCACTTGTGAGTGGATTCCATTAGGCTCCATGGACTCATGTATGTCCAGTTTATTTAAATGTTTCCTAACCTGATCCTCCTCCAGGTGAGGTCTTCCTTGTTCAAACTTTTCCCATGCATCTCAGGAGCCTGAGATTCTTGAAGGCAGTTTTACCAGTTAAAATTAAGATGAAAAAGGCATTGAGGGTCTCATCATTTTCCCTGTCCTTGGTCACCAAGTCCCCAGCCCCATTTGGCAGCATACCTACATTTACCCTACTTTCCTTTTAGGGTGGTGAGGCACTGGAACAGGTTGCCCAGAGAAGCTGTGGATGCCCCATCCCTGGAAGGGTTCAAGGCCAGGCTGGATGAGGCTTTGAGCAACCTGGTCTAGTGGAAGGTGTCCCTGCCCATGGCAGGGGGGGTGGAACTAGATGGTGTTTAAGGTCCCTTCCAACCCAAACCAGTCTGTGATTCCTTTTAGTGCTGATGAACCTGCAGAAGCCTTTCTTGTTGCCCTTCACATCCCTCTCCAGATTCATCTCCAGATGGCTTTGGCTTTCCTAACCCTGTCCCTACATACTCAGTGTCTTTATAGCCTTCTTTCCTGGGTCACCTGACCCTCCTTACCCTTCTTACATGCTTCCTTTTTACATTTGAGCGTTGTCAGGAGCTAATGGTTCATCTATAGAGGCCTCCTGTTACTCTTCCTTGATTTCCTCATGTGGGGTGGGCCATTTTTGAACTTGGAGGAGGTCTGGGATCCAGGCTGCTGTATCTGACATACCTTGTGTTACATCATAGGGAAGATCCACTCAATCTCTTTTTGTGTCATCTCTGATACTGCACAATCTGCTGACCCCCTCAAGCTATGTAAAACACAGACCCTCCACCACTGCAAACCTCTGCGGGCTGAAAGACCATCTCTTACTTCCCCATCATCCCCGCAATCCCAGGCCTGCCGAACTGCATACTCCCTCAGGAACTTAGGCTGGGTTGAGACCTGTGATGGGCCAGGGACAGTTGTTCCAGTTGCTGCTGGGGACCATGGAGCGTCACCACCACAGCAGAGCCCATGCACACAGAAGGCGTAGCGGGGCTTCTGGACCTCTCCTGTGCATAGGGCTGCACAAACTGCTGCATCTGTTGGCCGCCTCTGTCAGCTGTGCTCACAGAAACTGAAGTGTAAAAATGGTTGTGTTGTACAAACACGTGGAGTCAGGGAGTATAGGAAGAACTTAGCTTAGGAAGACCTTCACGTTTGGTTTAGAGATCATTAAAATTATTTATTAAAATATTGGTTTTAGGGACTTCTGAAATTGGCTATAGGGACAATCTACCCCCGTTATATTTTCCGTTAATCTTCTTCCCATCTTTTTCCTGACAAGACTAACATTTAGAAGTACATCTGGTGTTTTTCAGCTATAGTGCTTTTCCAGTGTTTCACCAGGCAATGTCTTATCTCCATGTTATAAATGAGAAGCTGGGCTTCCTCAGCGAGAATAAGTAATATGACAGAGGTCATAAACCCTTGTTTTGCCCATAAGTTATCCGTGGCCCATACGGGACTCTTGTTTCCTTCATGTTAACATCTTTACTGTATTAGATATTTGCTACTTACGGTACTGTTCAGATATTCGCTATTTACTGGGTGATATGTGAAAATGGTGTTCCTTCAGAGGAGCAAGGATCAATTGGTGTAAAGCAATAAAGCAGGGCCCATTGCTGTCTTTACCCAAAGGAGAACAAGCATTCACGAGTGCAAAAAGCCTCTTTATGGAGACGTCTTGTGAAACTGGATGCAGACCGTCACAGGGCAGTCCACTAAATATAATGACTGTAGTGGTGCTAAGCTCCTAACATTAACACAGGGACTGAGGGAACAACTGCCGAACTCCAATCTCCACAGCAGGAAGGCAAGGTGGAAACCAACTGCGTGTAAAAATATCCGTGGGAGTCACCTTTCTCTCGCACACCTGCCTTTTCTCTTGAAATCTATCTCCTCCTTTTTTAGAGACAGAGACAAAAATGATCAAGTTTAGTTGTAACTGCAAATAGCAGGACTGAAAATGCTAATTTTCCTCACGTTGGATCCATTAATCTATGAACTTTCAGCTGAAGTACCTATCCTTGGTGTGTGGCACAGGAAGACTCTTGCTTAGGCTAATCAAGCCCCAGAAAGACAGACATTCTTAGGAGAAATCTGGGAAATGAAATGTCTCCGAGAAGCATTAGAGTAGTAGTTACTGAATCCAAGACACTTGTGTATCACTGTTTATCAGCAGAGGGCTGAAAAAACAATCAACAATTATGTCACACTCTTTGCAACATTTGACTAAGTGTGTCTGTCCCCCAACACGGTGAAAGAAATGGATTTTACAGCTGCTTTGGGGGAAGGGGGAAGGGGAGGCGGGAGAAAGAACCGCAGCTGCACTTGCCTTAGGGCTTTTGGCTTTTTGTGTGAGTGGTGCAACTGGAATCTGCTGCGTTTCATCAAACCAATGGCTCCCAGCAAGTAGGCAGTTTAACTTGATTAACCCAAGATGAATGTCACAAGTCTTAAAGATCACAGAGGATTAGAGCTGGGGAGATGAACAGTGGCAGCTCTGGCTCATTAGGGACGTCAGTGAAAGTCTGTGCATGTGTGTCCTGTCAGGGACCGCTGTTTATTGGGTATTTATTAATCTGTTTATTGTTTTCCTATGAAGAACCAAGTCCCATCCTTTTTTTTTCTTTTCTTTCTTCTGACGTGTGAAGGAAGGTGTTTGCCACAAGTGCTCTAAAACTTTGTTAGAGTGAAGAAAGAGATCCTGACCTGGTGGAAGAGATACTGCTAAAAATTTTCGCAGTGGCTTGTCTTTGGGTACCTGATTTGAGCAGGTTTGGACCTAGTGATCAGTAAAGTGAAATCTTGAGCATATCAGGTACAGGGTTAGTTCAGACAGTGGAAAATTGTAGCTGATAGGAACTGCTTCCTTATGAAAGAGGTGGGAGCATCCGAAATATTTTACATGGTATCCTACAGCAGAGAAAGTGATACGGGATTCATTGTGTATCAAGAGTTAAGACAGTCTCCCCTTAGCATGGAGCGTGTCCCTTAAAGAAGAGCTGGTTGTTGGCATGCAGGAGGTTAGAAAAGAAAATAAAGGGGTGTTTGCAGCATGCAGAACAGCATGGTACAGCGATCTCTGCGTTGGCTACAGTGCATGAAACCTTATCGTAGACTGGGAGAGAGGGGATTGTGAAAGGTGAAATTCCTCAGAATGAAGAACAAAAAGCACTGTAAGGGAACACTGCTCTCAGGCAAGAGGGAATATATGCTCTTGCCACCCTCTAGTTGTGACGCAGAACTCCATATTTATTCAAAAAAGAAAACAAAACAGCATAAGAAAAGGCTAGGCTGCAATAACTCAGCAGCCTCTGGATTTCCAGCCAAGGAAAGATACACATATTCTGCGGAATACTTCCTTATAGCCCAATTCTCTAGAAGCATTTTTTTTCTAAAGATTTGCCTTTTATCTTGAATGTGAAAGTTGGTTTTGCCAAACATATCATATCACATTATTTCCACTGAACATTGCAGTGTGACAGTACATTTCCTTTTTCAAATTTTATTAGATTGGAGTTGTGGAGCACTATCAAGTGTCTCACAGACCCTTAAAATTGCTTAGAGATTGCATAAGATAATGCTAAATGTTCCTGCTGCAAGACAATTGACTATAATTTGTGCAGTTATTGTGTTGTTCTCTCATATAAGTACATATAAAGTGGAATTGTACAGAAATCACTTGTTATAGGGAGATGACAGTTTAGTTTTCTACAGAAGGTATTGGATACTGGAATGGATTGTTTCATTTTATGGTGGGGAGCTGTTTGGCCAGATTCAGTGCCTGAATTTTGGCAAATAACTCCAGCGTGTGGGCAAGAGAGTTCTGTGGACCTCTGCTGCACTGAAGACGCGCTTGCTGAGTCAGTCACACAGCAGAGATGAAAGAACAAAATACTGGACAGTCCCTGAAAGCAGAGGCTCAAGCACAGTGCCCCACACAGAAACCCATCCTGCCGCCGCCCGTGCAATTCTTGTCTTTTGGCAGACGGGGAGAGCGCTGTTTTTGGAACTCTTGGGAGGTGGGCATAAGAACTAATCTATTTCTAATTTGAGTAACATACAGATAAAAAAATTGAGAAAAAACAAGGTAAGCTTTTCTAAAAAGTGGGATCCTGTGTTATGGCCAGGTCGTCGAGGACTGTTGACTAGTCCCAACCTCTAATCTTTTCTGATTTTGTGACAACTTGTTTCCGTTTCCTGCATTAGCTAAAAATGACTATTTTTCCCTTAATACAGGTGACTCACTGGCACAGTCCTTACTTCTTTGCCTACTTCCCTGCAGCCTCTTCCTTCCCAGCCCTTCTTGCAGATATGTTGTGTGGTGGAATAGGATGTGTGGGCTTCTCCTGGGTAAGTTTACTGTGGTATGTGCTGCTATGTGGTAATGATGCTTCACCTGACCAAGATCTGAAGCATTTTAGTAACATTCTTCAATGAAATTACTGATTAATAGCAGTGAAGTCATGGGACTATTTTTACAGGTAAAGTTCCTTGACTAATTAAGTGTTTTCACATAGACATCCTGAAGGAGTCCAGGGATAAAAGGCTATTTCCCAAGTTTTGCCCTTTAAAAATCACCAGCATTTGGAAATGCAGAGCAGACTTACTGACAATTCATTAAATAGTATGACTGTTGCCTATCACCTGGTGTTGTTACTTCTCTTATCATCTGGATGAATGGAAAATTGTGTTTAAACCCCCACATTTCTATGAGATAGGCTCTTCTCAAAAGAGGTTGGTACTAAATGTTGAAAAAAAATATATAAGATGCAAATCCCAGCTTTGACATTTGACAGTCATGGTTCTGTGAGAGGCCCAGTTTGACATTTTTTTAGTAAGTATTAGAAACAACGTGCATAAAATGGTCTTCAGGTCCCTGATTTAGCTGGTGAAGTTAGTCAGCTGGTCTCTTCCTCTGTAGTAAAAAGACAGAGAGAGAGAAAGAGAAAGTGTTATTCTTTCTCTGGTAGATCCTATTTCTCTTCATGGTCTAGTGAGGTTATTCCCTCTGTTCTATTTTTCATCACAGGCTGCAAGTCCAGCTTGCACAGAGCTGGAGACTGTCATGCTGGATTGGCTAGGGAAGATGATTAATCTGCCTGAAGAGTTTTTAGCTGGGAAGGATGGCCAAGGGGGAGGAGTCATTCAGGTAAGAGAGGACATGAAAAAAAGAATACGGGATGAGTTTGTGGGCTTTATGATTTTGTAAAACCTTCATACCACAACACTAATTGCTGTGGTTTAATCCGAGCCAGAAACCAAGTGTCACACAGACACTTGCTCAGCTCCCTTCTTCTCAATGGGATGGGGAGGAGAATTGGAGGAAAAGGCAAGGAAACTCGTGGGTTGAGATAAGAACAATTTAATAATTGAAAGTAAATGAGATAAAATCATGACACCTAATATTACTAATATTGCTGCTAGTAATATATAATGAAAATAATGGAAAAGAAAACAAACGTTACAACTGCTCACCACCCACCAATTGATGCCCAGCCAGTCCCTCAGTAGTGAGAGCCAGATCCCAAGAGAGAGAAACACCTGCCCCTCCCCCACAGCCCAACCCCCAAACCATATACTGAGCATGACATTTTATGGAATGAAATACCCCCTTGGCCAGTCCGGGCCAGCTGTACTGACCGTGTCCCTTCCCAGCTTCCTGTAGCAAAGAAGTCAGGAACACCAGGAACTGAAAAAGTCCTTGAATTGCTACAAACACTCCTCAGAAACAATTAAAAACACCAGCGTTATCGATACTCTTCTCAGCACAAATCTAAAACACAGCCTCACACAAATCCAAAACATAACCTCATACTAGGTACTGTGAAAAAAATGGACTCTGTCCCAACTAAAACCAGCCCACTAATAAAGGAAAGATATATTTTTTCTGCTACATGGGCTCTTTTCTGATTTTCAGAAAGACTGATGCTCTGTGAGAATGTCCATCGGTGGGTAGGATCATTCATGAAGGTGATGATTTTGTTTTCAGAGCAGCTGAATTCTGAAACATTCTTCTTTTTGAGGAATTGTTAGTAGTTCAACTTAACAGTACAATTTGGGCTTAAAATTCAAATGATAATGTTAAAAAAATCATGTAGGATGGAAACTTTAATTTGTTGATTGAGTGAAGAGAGCTCATACGTACCAACAGTGGCTGAAAATAGAAATAAACTTCTCAAATAGAAGGACATCTAAGGATTTTGAGTACAGCATCATGAAAAGTGGTTACAGAAGCTTCCATGAAGACCACATTGCATGTGTGCACTTGTTTATTTCAGTCAGTTTCCAAAACAGCCTTCCTTTATTCAGAAAAAAGAAATCAGAGATCGAGCAATGTATAAGAACAGAGGAGAGAATCTTCTATAAGTAGAAATTACAGAATGTAGCAGAAAGTCAATCAATATTTATCAAAGAAATTAAAATTATTTTAAGAACTTTGTCTTATATCAAAATGAAATATTGGAATATTATAATAATAAAATGAAGATCCGCCTACTAAATGGTTCTACCAGTAGACAATGCAATGTTCAGACTACAATGCAGTATCCAAAATAAAACAAAACCCCCAAATTTTGACGTTGACTGCTTAATGAAGCCTACAGTGTCTGAACAGAGTATCTGTATAATAATGGACATATCATCAATGGGCAAACTTGCATTCATAATGAAGATATATTGTTTGGCAGACATGGTTCCACTAGTGCATGGTCTTTCTGTAAATGCAGACTCTGGTCACAGCTACCAATCTTACTAAAATAGATCTCTGCTCTGAAAAAAGACTGAGTTTTAAATAATTGTTATGTGCTCCTCTGATAATCTCTGCAGTCTGGTCATTGGTGGCCAGAGCACAATCCATTTTATCCTAAGATGGGCTTCTAAAATACATCTAAATGACAAGCTAGAAGTAGGGACTTCTTTCTTTGATCCCAGCTGCAAATGCCTACAGCATATTCCAATGAATTCTTCCCAAAATCTTCCCAGGCAAGTATGAATTTAATCCAGCTGCTATGATTCTCCTAGGCAGAGCTGCACCTACACCAGTGTATTCCCAGAGTAACTCTTTACTCATCTGCTTGCTTTGTTAGGATCTCTACCATTACCATTACTAGGGAGGGGGTTATGTTCAAGAAATCAGGCTTTCCTCATGCGTCTCAGCAGTATTTATTTTGTACCAGTGAAAGCAAGCAATTACGCTTGATGCTTATCAGGCGGAAATATTGCCCTTTCCAGGCTGACAATACTGGATCGCCCATAATTTTAATCAGAAACCAGTCAGTTTCAAGAATCCAAAATGGGGTCTGTGTTCCTGCTTACAATGAAGTCATTTGTGCTGCAGATCTTCTTGTCTTGCTCTTGAAACAATAATGATACAAATAAGGGAGTGTGAGGCAAAGACAACATGAGCGTGTGAAAGTGCCAGTCATTCTCTTGGCAAATACCAAGTAATTATTGTGGCATTGGGTAAAACTGAGCCTGTGAAAATTGGCTCTTAATTACATTTGAAAGTCTATGTCAATACGAAGCACTTTGTTGTTGTGTGCAAGATGACACTTGAAAATGGCAGGAGATGAAAGAAAATTTCAGTTCAGAGCTCTGGTGGACATGAACATCAGCTCTTGCTGATATTTCTTCCGCCTCTTGAGCCTGTTTGCCATGGCAACCTTTGTTTGCTTGCGGTAAAAGGAAAGGTATCATCATCCTTCACTTAATGCAGAATGCAGCATTCAAGAGGAGAAAAAAACCCCAGCTTTTAAAAATAAGTGAGAAAGCCACGTTCTTCCTGAAGCTTGTTTCCTGCTGTTCATTCTAGATAAACTGCTTAAAAATGTACCTATTTTGAATTTTAAAGAGTTGTCTTGCTCTGCAAAGGAAAACTATTTTAAGGGTGAAACAAAATGCGACTCAGCCTATCTTTGGCCTGGCAAGGAACACTGCTGAGTTCTCTCTCTTGTCAGTTAGCCAAGTAGTTCAAGAACCAAAGGGGTTTTTTTCCTCAAAAATGTTAAGCGCAAGATTGGTCCCAAGTGAACAGAAGATCCTTACAAACTAGTTTCTGCAAACACTGTAAGCTTCAGTATAAAAAAGGTGATTTATGGAAACTGAGGCAAGGTGGGAAAAGTTATGTCTATCATGAGACCTCCAAAAGCATTTCCAAGTTGCTGGATTTAGGTGCCTTTAGTGTATGTCTCAACTGTATATCAGGAGGCAAGGTTCAGCTGGGAAAACAGGCCCTTTCCTTTTCATCCTTGTTCATGTGTAAGGGTGTCCCTGCCCATGGCAGGAGGGTTGGAACTAGATGATCTTTAAGGTCCCTTCCAACCCAAACCATTCTGTGATTCTATGAAATGGATACAAGACCTGTTTTATGCACCAGCCTAGAGACCAGGACATCTCGTGGCACTCCTCAGAAGGCTGAGGCTATTCTTGAGCCTAACTCATTTGCCTGCCCAGCCAGGCAGTCTCCAGAATAGTGGGGGCTTAAATTTCCAGAGCTCAAATTAAGGCCTTAGCCTTTGGAATTTCCTACAGCCATTTTCTTTTACATATTTGTGCACATTTATTTAAATATGCATATTCCTTGTGTGTCCTGAAAAGACACTAACAGTTTTACAGGGCCTTATCGTTACACAAAAAAAAAAAGCACCATTTTCTCCACATGCATTTGAAAGATTTTCCTTAAATATATATTTTAATAAAAGTAATAATGAATGTTATTTCCCACATATTAAATGCCAAGGTGCTAGAGCTAACTTTACCGTGAAGAACCCAGGTTTAGAAAGGTTGTTTTCAGTGACTTGCCTGATATGAGATGGAATTGGGTCTCTCACACAGGCTTTACGTTGCCCAACTTCACTATGAGGATGTACAACTTACCTGAAAAACTGTATGAACATCACAATAAGCTGCAGTGGTTTGCACAAATGAAAAGCATTCTCATCTGCCGGATGGCTGGAAGGGGTATTTCAGGCAACATTGCCTGATAATATATGCCCATGTCTTCTGATTATGCCATTAGGGTTCTTTAGAAGGTTATATACTGCTTTTTTAAAAAATAGTAAAAACCCCAGCTTCTCAGAAAATAGGTGATGTTCTTGACTGTAAAACATTCTTCACATTTGCTGGACGCCCAGTGCCTGAGTCATTATATTCTAGCTCACCGGACTGTCAGGAAGCACAGGGTTTGGGGTTTTTTTCACTGTTACTTAGATAATACTGCACTGAGCGTGGCAGAAACAGTTTTGCAAACAGAGACACGATGACAGAAGTTTCTCATCAGGAAACTTACACTGTCTGAGATTAACCTCACATTTTGCCAAGTAAAGGTGAACATACAAGAAGGTACCTTTATAGAATCATTTATCTCAGTACAGAATGTTTGCCTAAAATAGATGGAATATTGCTTTGTGGGTATGCTTACCCCTCTCACACTAAGGGACTCTAAACAATTTTTTTCTCACATATATAGCTTTTTAGACAGCTAAAGTAAAGTGAATCGGATCTTGAAAGTTCTTTATGTGTAAAATGAAGATAATTGTGTGCACTCACTCTTGCTTCATGAGTTTTGAGAACTACAGGCAGGCATGATTTCTCGGTGTTCAGATATTCTGATGAGTACCCTGAACATCTGGTTGCAGACCATATGCAGAATAAGATCAAATGGGGAGATGGGGAGATTGCCAATTTATGTTTTCTGTAATTAATGGGCAGATTTTCTTTCAGCCCTTGCCTCCACATGGAGGTTCTACCTTACACAACTCAAGAGGGATATTTGTTTTCCTATGCCATTATGCATCTGCAATCTTTCCCTCAGTTGCCATACTGCTGTATGCAGCAGCAGCAGCAATGAGAAATGCATACAGCTGTCTCCAGCTCATCCTTGTGCTCTGATGGAGACCCTGGGGCCTACATTCCTCAAATCCCACACCACTGAAAAGGCGGATAAAATATATTCGCCATGGCAATAGTGAATCTTTAGGGACTGCCCTTTTTCCTGCTTACTCCTTTCATGAGGCTGTTGAATTTCAGCTGAAAGAGTTCACTCACTGTTGAGATGTTGACTTGTGTAGGAGGCAGCTCTGTCTCATATAAATAGCTGAGCTAACTTCAGTATTAGGGGAAAGTCTGAGTTCACTGGGATCCTTCTCATGTATGAAATCCGTAGGACCAGGCCCATCTCCAGGGAAGAAATAAGACTTCCCAAATATTTCAAATTTGTTGTAATTAGTTAGTATACACAGGTGTCCAACAGAGGGAGGATAGATCATTGGTACAGGGTAAGAAATATCACTCCAAAATTAGCTTGTTGACACTGGGGGTATTTCTGAGGCATTAATAAACGCGACTCATTCATCGCACCCCTATGTGCTGGGTAGAGGAGGATTCACATGGCAAGGATCCAACTTTGAAAGTACCTAAAAACTCGATCTTGTGTATGGACACCCAAAACTGTTGAAATTTATGAACATGTGTTTACAAGCCATTACTCATAGTTTAAAAGAACAGTTCAGGACATGTTTTGTCTGCCTGTTCAAGAGGAAAACCATAAAAAGGTTTTGTGGGAACTTGTATTCTCTTGTGAAATTTACAGATCAATTGGCACAAAAAATTCCCCTCTTTGGTGTCACAGAGTATCCAAGACACAATTTAAACTCATGTTTTGTGAGTCAAAGTGCAGTTTAGAAATAGCGTCTGGCTGTTCCTTTAATCTGTGTGGTTTTGATGAAGAAAAGGCACATAACCAATACTTCGAAATGCAATTAGCTATATTCAATCATAGCTTTTTTGCTTTTTCAGTGTTTTTTTTCTCTTTTAGCCACAAAATTGACTTGCCCAGGGTAACTAAATATTAAATAAGCGTTATAATTACACATATTGCTTGATAGAATTGAGAGTTGATAGTCAGATTCTGATGGAAGTTAAATGTGAGGAAATACAGAGTAACAGAAATCAACAGTTATTCTCCCACTGTTCCTGGTTAACGGATTATTGACGGCTGGTCATTCTAGACCAGCCTTTTCACATGCCCTTCAGTGTGTGAGCTTTCTAGCACTGACTGCTAGGCTGGTTCCTAAACTGAACAAGAGATTAAAGGGAGCAGACAGGCATCAGGAAGGAGGAGACCAAGAGGAAATAGAGATTCCTCCCTTGCTGTCACACATATTCTTAAAAAGCATAAGATTGCACAGTTTCTCATACGCAATAACTTTGCAGATTCATACACGTGGTGAGTTGACCCCAACTGGAGACCAGGTGCCCACCAAAGCTGCTCAGTCACTGCCCTCCTCAGCTGGGCAGGGGAGAGAAAATACAACAAAAAGTTTGTGGGTCGAGACAAGGACAGAGAGAGAACACTCACCAGTTATGGTCATGGGCAAAACAGACTCAGCTTGGGGAAAAAATCAATTTGATTTTTTACCAATAAATCAGGGAAGGATAATGAGAACTAAACCCAAATCTTAAAAACAGCTTCCTTCCACCTCTCCCTTCTTCCTGGGTCAGCTTTGCTCCACATTTCTCTGGCTTCTCCCCCTGCACAGCACAGGGGAAAAAGGAATGGGGGTTGTGGTCAGTCCATCACACGTCGTCTCTGCCACTCCTTCTTCCTTGGGGTGAGGACTCCCCACGCTCTGCCTCTGCTCCAGCGTGGGGTCCCTCCCACGGGAGACAGTCCTCCACCAACTTCTCCAATGTGAGCCCTTGTCACAGGCTGCAGTTCTTCACGAACTGATCCAGCGTGGGTCCCTTCAGGAGCAGCCTGCTCCATCCTGGGTCCCCCTGGGGTCACAGGTCCTGCCAGCAAACCTGCCAGCTCCAGTGTGGGCTTCCCATGGGGTCAAGGCCTCCTTCAGGCATCTACCTGCTCTGGTGTAGGGTCCTCCATGAGCTTGCAGGTGGGACTGCTCCACTGTGGACCTCCACAGGCTGCAGGGGCACAGCTGGCCTCACCATGGTCTGCATCACGGGCTGCCCAGGAATCTCTGTTCCAGTGCTGGAGCACCTCCTCCCCCTCCTTCTCCACTGACCTGGGGCTCTGCAGGGTTGTTCCTCTCACATATTCTCACTCTTCTCTCTGGCTGCAGTTCTTTTTTTTCCCTCCATAAACACATTATCCTGGAGGTGCTACCACTGTCGGTAATGGGCTCGGCCTTGTCCAACAGCAAGGATGTCTTGGAGCCAGCTGACATTAGCTCTGTGGGACATGGAGGAAGCTTCTAGCAGCTTCTCATAGAAGCCAACCCTGTAGCCCCTCCGCTACTAAAACCTTGCCACTCAAACCAAATACAATAGAGACAAAAAAGTTGCTTTTCTTCTTCCTTTTGAACCTTCCTTTAAATTTGTCCCACAGGGAAGTGCAAGCGAGGCCACACTGATTTCACTGCTTGCTGCAAGAACAAAAACTATCAGACGGGTGCAGTCTGAAAAGCCTGAGCTAACAGAAGCAGACATCATGGGCAGGCTGGTGGCCTACACTTCTGATCAGGTGCGTACCTCTCGAAACCATGAAAACATGGGGTCTATACTTAACAGCTTGAGCCATCTCAATAGGCAGCTGAATTAAGTACAAATTCCAGATTGGTGACTACTTGGTTTACTTGTTTAAATCTTATTGTACATTGTAAGTGAGCTGGAATCTCGTGTGTGCTACCATAATACAAAGAAGGATATATCCAGAGGTCAGTGTTGCTTCTTTACGGAAAGAGCTCTTTGAAGTAAATAAAGATACTTGAGTAAGGTGTTAATTTCAGTTGTGTTGAGTAAGTCTAGGCCGTTTTTGTTACATCTAGGCTCGTGTCCATTTGTGCACACATCGTTTTCCTCCTACATACACATGTGCAAACACATATACCTCCTCCCCCTCTACGCCCGCATGGGTGCTGGTTCATGCACACCGACAAACCTAGTGCATGAATATAAAGCAAATTGGTCATAGTATTTGAAGAAGCCCAAAACATTATTATTTTTTTAACAGAAAAAAACCCCCTTCCAAAGGTCTCCCTTTATCAATCCAGCTGAGAAATCTTCTAAGAAAACAGAAAACATAATCCTTGATTTCTGACTGTGAGTGGTATTTAGCAGACTGGGTTAGGCTAAATTCTTAGCAGGCCAGGACCGTGAGAGGCCTTTACTGATTATCAATGTAAATTTTAGTCTTGTGAGTTCTGCTGCTGCTACCTTCTGACACACTAATCCTACTGAAGGGGCAAGCAGTGCCGTTCCTCTCAATAGCCGTGACATTTTCTTATCTAAATGTCAATGAGATAGATGAAACTTCCTTAGCACTTGATGTTTAGTTTAAAGTAATACCTGATTATGCAGAAGAAAATGACCAGGTTTCAGCCTTACCTTGACTGACTATGAAGTGTATGTTCAAAAGCACTGGAAAACAAGTTAAAAGTACACTCGCTCTTTGCTGGTGGGGAGAGGGACTACACTTGTAGGGTAAGACGAGTCAGGACAGGAGAATGTGAGGAAAGATAACTGTTTTCAAAAGGCATAAAGGATATTTTTCCTTTTTTTATCTGAGACCCTAAGGTCTGTGTTGCACAGGCTGCCAGTCCCAAGAGCTCTAACTCTGACCCAGTGATGCACAAAGCCTTTTACTTGTTTTCATTTTCTGTCGCACATAAGCGACTGACCTGGAATGAGGACTGACAGGCGTTCCCGCCCACTGAAGGTCAGAGGATCTTATGTTTACGGGAGGATTTGCCTTAAGATATTGCTGACCTTTCAAAGCAGATTGTTACAGAGCTCACCAGTCCTTCTGCATTAAGAACAGACCTGTATGACTCACAGGCAGTAATCCACAATAGAAAGTAAGCCTAAGCCATTCTGTGTGAGGGAAAACCATGCACTCATGGAGCACAACACTGCAAGGATGCACTAGGAGGGGGGTAAAAAGTTATTTATTATTGAAATAATTTTGCTTTGTGCTAATGAGTACTGAGCAGGACTGGCAAAAAAGCTTTCCCCAGGAGCTGCTTGGGGGTTTGGAGGTTATGGAAGAGGATCCCTGTCTGTTTTAGTGCCTGGGCTGAGGCTCCTCTTGCAAGGGACACTGAATAAGAGCTGAGAGGAGCATCCAGCTACCCCTGACAGTAGACACCTGACTGGGACTAGGACAGAAGTCAGCATAATTTTTTTATATTCTCAAATTTTCTCAGGCTATTCCCTTCATCAACCTTTTTTTGCCATGTTTCTTTGTCTACCTCAAGCAGCTGCACACTCATTTCACTGATTTCTGTTTGGTTCCTTGCTCTTCTCAAATATGGTAGGAGATTCCCCGAGTACTTTGCTGAGGACTAGGAATTCTATGGATCAGCAGGTCACTAAAGATTTGTTATAATGCAAAAGCATCTTGGCAGTTTTAACCATAAAACTGTGGATGTTATCAGAGAACCTTACTAGGATTTTGGACACTTGAGGAAGGAATTCTGAGGTTCTGACTGGCGAACAAACCCAGTGTGTTATTATTGTTTGCTTATTTACAATTCTTGTATAAATCAGCAAGAAACAACTAGGGTAGGATGGAGATTATGAATAAGAATAATCACAATATGAAAAGGTGAGGATTTTTTCTCTTTCAAATTAATGATGATCAATGAAATTGTAGAGGGTGGACAGTAAAAATAGGTTGGTTTTTTTTTTTTAATTTTATTTTAAGACACACCCTAAGGGAAAGTACTTTGTGGCTAAACATACCTTTTACTGTTGATAGGGTTGTTATAGGATTGTAGTTCACAATTTTATACAAATTTCTTAGTGATACCTTTGTTTTTATTTACTGAGATGTACTTTATATTCTAAAATATATTATTTCAGGGGAATTAAAATAAAATGGGTTATAAATAAAATAAAATACTGGGAGTGATCTTTAAGTACCCACCAACATGAATCAATTAATTCAATTTATTCAGGAGATAATCTAAAAAAAAAAGTAATGTAAGAAAATACCTCAGTCTATACCATACCATGATGTGCATGTTTTAGGGTTCAGCAAAGCTATACACCCTAAAAATACACTAGTGAGCAACTGAATCATTATCAGGCAAGCTGATTAGCTGCATGTCTTTTGGTTGATTTGGAGCCAAATCCTGAAGCTCTTAATCAATCCTACCTAATTGTGAACATGTTAATTAAAGCTCTCACTAAGGTTAATTGAACTCATCTGAATGATGCCTTGGCAATGGTTTCAAGAACACTTCAGGGTTTCTATTAGTGTATTTGTGCATGCATGGGTGCGTGTTTGTATGGATGTATGTATATATATGTGTGTGTGTCCATCCACCTGTCTATATGAAAGAGGGAGAGGTACATATCTGTTATATACCAGCATCAGCCTCAGCATCTCAACTTTGCTTTATTTGAAAGAAATGTTTTTTTGTTTTCAAATTCAAATTAACTTCTTACATCCCAATACAGGTATCTGTCTTAAAACCTGCCCATTTCCTTGTAGGCTCATTCGTCAGTGGAAAGAGCTGCATTAATAGGCGGTGTGAAGATTAAAAATGTTCCTTCAGATGAGACATTTAGTGTTTGTGGTTCAGCCCTAAAGAAAGTTTTGGATGAAGACAAAGCTTCTGGTCTTATCCCATTCTTTGTGAGTACTGGGTTTTAATTAATCAGTGGTTTTATTGCTTCTGATAAGCTATTTTTGACACTGGTAGATGATCTCATCCCTAACAGAGGGATCAATAGGCAGCCTAGCTAGAATACTAGGACAGGTTTCCAAGAGTGTTCTTCACACACCTTTTTGTGCAGTATAAGCCACACATTTGAGCAGCTGGTTGCACTTATCAGCAAAAATGATGTTTTAAAAGAGCTTGAAGTTATACTAGACAGTTGAATAAATGCAGATGAATTTTGTAGTGGAATGTAATCTGCAATGTTATAAACTCCTAACACTTGAATTCCGAACTGCCTCTTTTACAAAGGTATACTTTTGTTTTTCAGTTTCTAACTTATTTACACATAAAACAATTTGAAGGCAATAATTTAAATGATGGTGTCTCAAACTTAAGTGTTTTCAAGAAAAAAAAAATCGTTTTTCCTCCTCACTGCTTTAGCAAAGTAAACAACCTCCATAACATACCCCCAGTATCAGCAAGATCAGACATCGTCAGACAGGTATTTGTGTGTGTGTGACTTATCTCTAACAGGTGAGCTCTAGGGAATCTGGCTGTGGAAGTTTTAAAGTGTCATCATTGCTTGTTAGCTGCCCACTTTCCCTCCCAGAGATTCATGCTTCCGCAGCAGTTCAGCAAATGCAGATGTTTATATCTCAGTAGCTAAAGCTCGTATGCCCCCAGTTTTTGACACAGAACAGTATTAGATTGGATACAATTCTAAAGTTTGGTTCTACTGTGGTAAGCGCCTGATCAAAAAGAATATATGCTTATTCATCAAATCTACTCCTTCTGCTAGTTCAGAACACCCTATTATTTCAAGTTAAAGCAAGATTTTACCAGTTGCCTTTTTTTCATGGAATAAGTAGTCTCTGTTGTGTTTTTGTGCATCATCAACATTTTTTCCCCATTTTCAAACATTATGCCTCTACAAAACTTGATATAGACCATGTTCTGTACAGATCTATTAAGGTGTATAATATGCTACCAATAATATGTTTTTAGTGGCCTCTACTGAAGAAAAATTAGAGGGAGAAACCTCCTATTTTAGAAACCAATAACTTTAGAATTTTTTTTTGAGAGTCAAAAATATGGCATGATTTTTTTATTCAGAAAAGTAATTTCTGACTATGATATTTTATTTTCTTTCATGTAGTAACATTTTGAAAAGGGCTAAAGTGATTTAAATTTCTATCAACTGTTTTCAGAAGAATTAGCAGATTAAGCTTTCTTATAGTCATGGAGAAGTGCCAAATAGGACAAGGCAGCTTAAATTTCACCCAGCTTTTCTGAAAATGTAATCGTTTTGCTCTTCTTGATATTAACCTTTAGTGTCTGTTTTCATGTAGCATGAGGATGACAAGGGTGAAAAATGTTTTTCATATGTGGAGAATGCTTCTAATTTCTAGCCTGCCTAAAACTAGCAAGTCCTTGGGATGACAAGCACATCCCATAAATTGCTTTCCAATATAAGAAGATGATGACTGAGAAACAAATCATCTATAAGGCTGCCTAAATGAACTTTCATTTCTGGGCTGCACCTATTAAGGTGGAAATGTGCCGTAAGACATGTTTTATTTTTCTGTTATATGGTACCAGCTCATAATATCTTATATAAGATTCTGCTTTTTTATCTTACTGTTAATTTTAAACAATTACAGATACAGTACTGTATCACATCTCCATGAACTAATAACAAATTTAATGTGTTTTTTCCTCACCTTTTGTCCATTAACAAAAAAAAAGGCAACTTGCCCCTCATAAATATTAATTCCTGATTAATTTTTCTATGTTTATCAAGAAGAAATAAAAAATTCTGGTTTATGCATTCAGTTACACCTTTACAAAGGATGATTTAACTGTTGTTTTTCTTCCTCTGTTTGCTTAGCTGTGCAAAACAGGCTTTCAAAGGCAGTAGAGGCTCGGTCTGAGTTAATATGGCCTGTGCCAGATCTTCCATTTATTTGTATACATAAAACATGTCAACTTAGATTAAACTAGATCTCATTATCCTTATGGTTGGCCTCTTAACTCAAAAGGTGTGTTAATTCTCTGTCATGCTGAGCAGCAGTCCATGCCCTGTATTAGTGCTCCCTTTTCCATCTTGCAGATTTCAAAAGCCTTTCCATTTCTTTTGTTCTTGAGTAATTTGGTGCTATTTTATTTTGTTCTGGTGACAGATATCCACATTGCCAAGGAAACACCTTACACCACTTTATTCCTTGTCTCCCTGTATTCACTGATCCTTCACTAAGGGGAGTGATTCAACATCAAAGCAAAAAGTTCAGGCAGAATTTCTTCTGTTAAAGAGACAGCAGCTATATCACTCCTAATGAAGAGATCTTGGTGGCAGCTGATGCAGACTCCCTTAGGAAAAAAAAAAAAGTTTCTAGGGCATTAAAAAGAAAATACAAGTAAGTTACAATGCCTTACGGGCTTGATTCTCCCCTTATAGTTAACAAATCATTATACTGAAATTGATGGAAGTGCTTTGCTTATAGAGGTGAGTGGAGAATCGGGGACACATTTGCTTAATGTGAAACAGGTTCTCTCATTACAGCAATATAGCAATTGTAGGTTCGCTTTTCCCATATATAGGTTTTGGCAGTCAGCTTTTTTTTTGGGAGGGCCTCTGTCTTTAAAACTATTCTTTGAATGCCTATCCACCATCAATGTCTTTTAGCACTAGTAATGCGTGTATCATTTTGTTCTGTGAAGGCTTTTGCCAATCTCTACTTTTGTTTCCTGTTACTCTACCCATATCTCTAGTTTTGTTTCCTTTTCTTTATTTCTAAGTTCAGACTTGTGTTACTTTGTGTCTTCTAAAATACTTTTGCAGAAATCAGAACAGGGATGTTTTCATACAGTAAGGCAAGCAGACTGTGCAAACAAAGCGCTTAACTGTGTCAGGTGTTGAAGCACTAAAGTTGCCATGATTTACCGAGGACCTATTTCCAAGTGTGGCCAATATGCAGCCCTTTATCTGGCCACCAGTTCAGGGGAAGCTTTCAAGCATGTGTTGAATGTCCATGTCACTAAAGGTAAACACCAACTGGTGCTTAAGCACATACGTAGACGCCTTTCTGAGTTGGGCCCTACAATCCCAGTTTGAGACAGGCCTCTACGTTGGGTGAATGTCAACCGGGATGCTCAAATGTGGACACCACTAAGCTAAGCACTGCTAAATGCAGACGTAGGGTCCACTGCAGTCAAGCCTAGTGCGCTTGAATGTGTGGAAGTGGCCTGTGAGCTTCATGCCGTCTTTCATAAACCACCACTGATATGTTGTAGCTGGCGTATGGTACAATACACTTCAACAACCCCATCCAGTACAAAGCTGCTATAACGTGATCGCCTCGCTGCTGAACAAAGGCCCAGCGTGAAATCTCCCCGATTCTAGCTGAAATGACTCTTCTGAAGGATGATCTGCAGGATATTAAGAAGCAGGCTGTTTGTATCCAGACTCACTCAGGAAACAATAAATCAGAATTAGACTGACAGAGGACCCATCTTTTCAGTAGAAGTTAACACTTAGATCCTGACCACAGATTCCCATTTGGAAGAAGCATTCTCAAGAGATGTGCAGATGTCTAGGGCGATGTTTCTTAACCCGCAGTTTGTGAATGATTGCTGTTTTGTAAAATACTGAATGGTGGTTTAGTAAACTGTTGCAGTTTCCTTCAAGCCACTGACATTCTCATGAGTGCAAGCTGGCAAAAAAATGCATAGGAGAAAATAAAAATAATAAGAGAATGTCAAAAGCGTTGCTTTATTTTAGTTAATTGCAACTGAAAACATTTGTGGTGAAACGGCAAAATGTGCCTGCGTCTTCTTCAAAAGCTGTAGGATGTCTTCCAGTTGAAAAGATTGAGAGTCGTTGCTCTCAGGCATCATAAAGAATCACGCGTGTTCCCTGACATAGCTCTTGATTTCAGGAAAGAAGTAGATGAGATGACTGATGCAAGCATTTTAGCTGCTTTGTATTCTCAACCAGGGCTGAGTCAAATTTGAAGTGCACAACCTGAAAAGGATAAGGCCTGCAGGCTATACTGAGCCATGAGTCCCATTTCTGTGATGCAGCCTGTCCCCCGCCCTTTGCACAAATGTGATTTTGCCTGTGTTGTACAGGTTACAAATTGAATTAGATTCATTGTGTCGTACTGAGGCGGGGTAATGAGAGTCCTGACAAGAGCAGATCCTGTCACTTTAAGTGGTTTCTGAGAATTAAAACAAGTAGCTTTGAGGCTTAGACACCTGCAGAGAGGACAACACAATTATTCTAGAAACTGAGGTATACTTTACAGAATAAGCCATTATTTAAACAACTGAGCATATGTTTGAACCAATATAATCTCTCATAGAAGCAACATACCCCATATCCTGATTAGAGATGAATGCTTTAACTGCCGTACAATGCTAGTAAGAATAACCTGTACCTTTCTGCTGTGAAATCTCCATCATTATTTTAATTGCTGGACTATCCAAGATAATTCCACACTAATCTTGTCAGAAAGTCCACACCATATTATCACAAAATGTATGTATAAAGGCAGAGCTAAGTCTAAAGTACACTCTTTATTCTGTGTTGTCCAATCCAATGGATGATTCCCTATTCCTTATGTATTTAGGAAAATTAGAATTTTCATCATGGTATCTTCCATTTCTTGTGACCCAATCTGTGGATCTGTAGTTCAGCCAAAGATGAAATGCAAATTTCCTCTGATTGTAGGAACATCTCAGGTAGACCATAATGCAATACATTTTCACTCCGTACATGCATGCCCTCCTAGTAAAAAAAGGGATAAAACGTACTCCTTTTTAAAAAAATATCCTGCAATCTTTTTAAAGCTACTTCCTTCAATGGATGATTAAACTTCCAGAAAATGTGTAAATGTACCTCAAGGCACTGTAATTATTCTGCTCTTCTCATGTGTCTCAGGAATATGGGAAGGCCCAGTATAGATAAAGATTAGATTATTTTGAGGGAAAAATGTGTTAGCTGCAAGATTTTTTTAACTATATATTCAACGTACTTCTAATTTTCAGAACTGTATTTGTTTCAAACTCAGGTTCTTAGAAGCTTGATATGGAAAAAGTACTGAATTGTCCCTTTCTTATTAAAATAACTTTTCCCATAGACAATATTTATGATTGGTGCAATGAAACATGATTATAGTTCTTAACATTGCTATAATCGTGGAGTTGGGGGAACATGTGTGCTGTCAAGGATAAAATGTTTTCAGGGTTTTATTTGGCTACATTTAATCAGGTCTGCCCTATACAAAGGCAGGATATGACTTCCTCTATGAGTGTACATAAATCTATATGAATTGAGTACTACCTGAGTACTTTTCATTAAACAGAAAAGTTCAGCTCCCTACAGTAATTTAAAATATCTCTGATGTTTATGGTATAATATAGATGCAGAAATGTTCAAAAGTGTACTTAGAAGTTTTATCTGTCTAGCAATAGATTATTGAATTAGTTCAATATTCTTGGGATGATCCATTTTAAATTTCTGGATTTTTGAACGCATATCCACCTGCCCTTTTTACTGGATGTTTAAGTTAGTGTGGGATTTCTCAGAAATTTTGAAAGATCGAATCTAATAACTGGTAAAATAACCGTCTCTCACTTCGCATGAATCTTCTAAAAACCTGTAACCTGCAAATGAAAAATCCCATTATGTTTATCTAATTCTTTGTATCATAATCAGATTATCTTTTCCAGGATGTCAGGTCTTTCTAGTGTGCTGTTGCTGCTTTATTTCATAAATAAAAAGACAAAAAAAAAAAAAAGAAAAAAAGGGAAGCTTGATGCGAAATGTGAAAAGCAGAGATAAACAGACATGTTAAAACTTTGTGAGAAGTAATTGGGAGGACTAGTTAGGGTACCCCGAGAGAGATAACCAACTCTTAGTCCTGAGATGTGTACAGGACCTGCTTCAGGATGTGACTGTAGATAACCTGTAACAATCTCCAATATCCGGTAGCTGGTAGAAGGGAAAAAAGCCAATAAAACCTCTCGCTTGAAAGCAGGTGACAACTTACGAATAAGGATGAGTGTTCAAGGGAACAAATAAAAGTGTAAAATATTGGTAGCTATCAAGCAGTCTGTTTCATTAGAGCAGGAATACTGAGCGCAAATACGTATCACATTTTAAATAACGGGGAAGAAAGAGCCTCCTGAAAAAGCTGGCATTGATGAACAGTAACAGGAACTCCTAGAATTATCGAGACATCAGTGCAATGCAGGAGAGACAGCATGTGAACGTCCGAGCTAGAGAAACAGAAAAGAGCATACACTTGGCAAGTGAAATGTGATATTAGGCTAAAACAGATTATAGCATTTTGACCAAAAAAATTGCTACGGGCATAATAACATGAAGTTATTTTTCTCAGAAGTAGAAAGCTTGTTGGGCTAGAGGGAAAGACTAAAAGCTGAAAGCAGGTAAGGCCACACCAGGTAACGTAAACGTGAGCAAAATCCACTGTTACAGAAGTCCTTGCTTACATCATGATGTCTGTAACAGAACAGGCCAAAAGTCCGCCCTGTCCCACACACTTGGGCTGCACCTCCCGGCTGGGCACGGCAGCATGTCTCCATCCCGCGGCAGCTCCACAGCCAGGGCAGCAACGACACACCGCCTGCTGCTCTTCACTGAGGACGCGGTCTAGCACAGCAGGAAGGCCTTCTGCACTGGGCAAACTAAGCAGGCTCTTGAGAAACAGAAGATACTACTTGGCACGCTGGATGAGCCACAGAAGTCCAGTGCAGAGAAAGGAACCACTGGAAACATTTCCTGATGGTATCAATCCTGCTACAAGGGAGAGCAGTGAACCCAAAAGCCCTGCCCTACTCACTGTGGAGATGTGAGGCAAAAGTGCACCCCATGGAGTTTTAATGTATAAATGTATCTGTGTTTTGCTCTGACAGTACGTTTGTTCCCTGAAAGGTCTAGTGGAGGGGCAAGTATCATCCGGGTGTTGCTTTGTCTTCTCACAGGTCCTGTCACGAATTCACTGAGGGACCTGCGCACACACACGTACAAAACGTGCGGCTAATAGCAGATATATAGGGAAAAACAGTGAGAGCAAAAGATAGTTCACTGACAGTGTACTTGGCAGAAAAAAGTAACCAGAAGTACAAAAATTAAAAGCCAAAATTCTGGATTTTACATGTTTATGGCCATCTCCTGGCTGTACTATAGTTTATGTGTGACCTGGGATAAATGATCTAATTCCTTTTTACTTCAATACTCTTAACTAAAACCAGTGTACTTTATTTGCTTATTTAAACTGTAAAGTGTCTTTTATTATAAAAAAATCCAATACAAGGCAAAAACGAGACCCCACCTTTTCTAGTGCTTACCAAAATCTCACAAGGTGTTTAAAATGTAAGTGGGACAATTAACAGTAAAATCCTGTCTGTTTATATGCACTTAGTAGTTGATTTGGGGGTTACAATTCTACCTGCATATTCCCCGTAAATCACCATAGCTCATTTTCACCTAGTGATATTCTCTTTCTACTGTGAAACTTCAGCATTTATGTTGCCTCTGATTTTGGCCCACTGGTCATGTGGCAGGATACATTAAATGAGACATTAAAAGAATGAAGAAAGAATGGTTCCAGTATTTTAGGATGAATTTGGGAGAAAAAAAGTTTTTTTGGGGAAAAAATCTTGCAAAACTAACAGTGAACAGGTCCCAGGCTACAGATCCATTGAGCACACATCAGTTACAAGTCTGTTACAGAGCAGTGGCTCTTTAATTCTGGCAGTAACATTTTATGATCCATTCTGTCAACAGGAATTCCAGCACCTTTAAGTTGCTCAAGTTCAGAGGTTGCTTATGTACCATGAACTCTAAATCATTTTGATGGAAATTGCATATGTGAGGTTAGCATTGGGCCACATGGTAAGCATGCATTACACATAGAAAATATATAAAATATAGCATTAACGTAATACTGTAAGTATATTACATTACTTATCAATCAATTTTATATTAACATTTGATTTTATGCATCTGTCTCAATGGACGCTTGTGACAGATTTGCAAAATAAAATTAGATTCCCCGAAGTTCCAATGAAGGATAGGTATTGGCTAAAATCAATGTATTTTGCCCTATATCATCTATTCTCTCTGTTTCTTGTTGCCTTTGCAGACAAGTTTTTTTCATTTGATACCTTTCCTTGCTGTAACAATTTTTTTTTTTGCTTTTGTTTTTTTGGTTCTGCAGTTCTGTGCAACACTTGGAACCACACCTTGCTGCTCCTTTGACAAACTGTTAGAACTGGGTCCTATTTGTAAGTCTTTGCTGCTACTTTCTAAAATTGCAGATACCAGTTTAAGCCACGCTGAGTCATTTCCAGGTCGTTACGCAGCGTCAGTGTCCAAATTTAATGAGACTACTTGTCGATAAGACCTTCAGTTACAGATTTCTTTCTCATATTAGGTCAAGCAGCAAGGTTGCATTCTCAAACCATTAAAGAGTACAGAGGCCATTGCCTCAAGGGTTTTTTTTGGGGGGGTGGGGTGGTGTATTTTAACTGTCAGTTAAAAAGTACCCTAAGTGCTTCAGTTTGTAACATTTTTCTTCAAGCCGTTCTACCTGCAAATACATTTAGAGTAGTGCTGAAGATGAGGGAAAAGCTGAACTCTTAATTCTTCCCTGTTCTTCCCTGCACCAAGTGTTTTGCTTCTGTCTGATTCTAAGGACTATGAAAAGCAGGAAAATATACACCAAAAATCCACATGTATTCTCCTTAATCCTTCCACGATTTCCTTCCTCTTGCAAGAAAACCAGACAAGTACCAGGGTGTTTAATACAGTGACCAAGCCACGGACTCTTCATGAGTATCTCTGTGGTATCTCTGTGTTGTGTCAAGCTTTGATCTGCAGCAAGGCTTGGTCAGGCACACACACTGGCTGACGACAATGCAAGAGAAGTGCACCGTATCTATTCGAGTGTACATTTAGAACAGGAAATGTATAGCTATAAGCAACTGGAAGCAACCTCATAGAAGCATGGCTCATTCGATGTTCTGATAATTTATCCAGGTGGGGCTGAAATCATTTTGGGTTTGTGTGGTGGTGAATTGCTCTGGGAGGTTTCCTGCCCTTCAACACCAGACCCAGAGGCTCATTTTCTCCCAGTCCTCCTTTCTACAAAGGTTCCTGGTAGTCTGTTTAGCAGCTAGGGATTATTTTGCTGTTTAGGTTTTTCCTATAGACCTGCCTGGATGAAACAGTGACAACAATACTTTTAGGTATAGCAACTAATCATGTGTGTTTCACCAGTTGCTCTCAAAGACTTCCTGCAGAAACAGGGCATTTCAGGGAATACGAGAGACTCATGCCAAAATATTTCTGCAAAACCCATTTGGTGACTAATCAAAACTAGCATTTTCTTAACCGTGCTCTTGCGTAAGTGCCTCAGTCCTTTAAATAGTTTGCTGCACACAGCCTGCACATGTGCATACATCAATGTGTAAAAAATACTGTTTAGAAACATGTGTTTGTGATTCATGAGTTAGGAGTTGGGCGCTAAGCTAAAACTCTAGCTCCTCCTGCTAAAGTAGATAGTTTTATTACCATAGAAATACTAACTACATCTCCATAATTTTACAATGTATTTTATAATAATTCTTAAAACAAAATCATGTGGCTAAACCACAACAATATTGCTTAATATTAATAAGATAAACCTAGACATGTAAGGACTCTGTTCCAGTAGAAGTGGAGAGGAAGAAGAATATGTTATGTATACATCTTTATGTATTAATGGAAACCCAGGTGGTAGAAACATTCTTAATTTAATATTAAATTGGGAAAATAATAACATCAAAGAAAAATCTTGCAGGCACTTGGTTTCATGCAAATTAATAGGGCTTTTTAATCCTCGGTTTAATTTATTTCCCCTTCAATTTTTTTTTTTTTTTTAGGTAAAAAGGAGAATATCTGGATGCATATTGATGCAGCCTATGCTGGGAGTGCATTCATCTGCCCTGAATTCAGGCATCTTTTAAACGGAGTGGAGGTGAATTAAGTGTTTCTTCTCTAGCAGCCTGCTAAAATCTTGCTTTTCCATAGAATTTGTGTGTTTCTTACGCATCCAACATTAATGGCTTTTCTAGAATCTCTGACTACACGGCACTTCAGTTGCATTACTGATCCCTGTATCTTCATGTAAAAGTAATATATAAACATTACTTATGTTTCTCTGTTTTTTAATCATTTATTCTGGGAGTATGTAAGCTACCACAGTATGTAAAAGTTTGTCATTTGGACTAGCAAGTAGTAATGAATCAACAAAATGTCTTACAAAATAGAAAAGAGGAACTTCTCCCTGAATATCCAAAGACATGTTTATAACACCCTAATTCTACATTATACAAAAGAGAGGGAAAAAATAGTTAACAAATTAATGAGCTTATTATGCCTGATTTTTTGCTTACATCCTGAAATTCATATAGGATACAGCCAGTAACCCTATCTCAAGCAGACAGGGTTTAATAACCAAGAGAGCTAAATGAAATATTCCCCCAACAGCACTCCTGTTCCTTTTTCCCCCTCTCGCTGAGCTACTCTGCATTCGGTTGCTTAGATAAGAATACTTCAATTTCCTGCTGCTCCCCTCAGACAGCCAGATAAGTCCTTGTCTTCCACATCAGTGGAGAAAATATTACTGTTTGGTAAAGCCAGAAGTTTAAACACAGCACTGATATGTAGTGACTAATGAAGAAAAGGAGGGAAAACCCCCTCACAAACAATGAATTTCTTTCTGTCTCTCTTTTTTTTATCAGCAAATGAAGCTTGTTGTAATTTCCTGTGGGGGAATATTTTTTAAATTATTGTTATTGGTTCCTGAAGGAAATGAAACAGCATCCCTTGTCTGGGCCAGCATTTGTCATAAGAGTAAATATTTAACAACCAGAATAGGTTTCCTACCTTACATAGTACAGGGAGATAGCTAGCTAGATGGATAGATAGATAGACAGCCAGACAGATAATCTCCTCTTATGAGAGCAATTGTTAATTGTTTACAAGTGACAGGGAAGGTTATGAGAAGGAAATGAGAACAGAAAAGTGCTATATGCAGTTGTCAGAGCCTTTTTAAGGCTGATGGCTTCTGCCTTGGTTAACACACAAAACACGGGCAAAGCCTTTCCCACATGATGCCCGTCTTACCTACCTGGGTTTCCTCTGATGCCACACCTAAATATATGTCAAGTAAAATGGGCCTGTTACATGATTTATTTTTATTTACATGATTCATTATTCACATGTACTGTGAATGCTTATTCTGTGTAGGTTTTTCTTTTGACTTAGATGAAAAAATGACTTCTACTAAAAGAAAATACCCTGGCAGTAAAAAAAAAAAAAAGTAATTTCCTGGTCAGCTGTAATTTTATGAATGAATGTGATATGTGGATTCTGAGCTACATATATCATTTGTCCTTGTGTCTGCATTTTGTGTGTATATGTTTAATATTCTTGGAAATAGAAATCTTAGTGAATTGTTATTGGGAGTTGGGATATGAGCTACCATGGATGTTCTAAAAATTGTAATTGTCAGCAAATGCTCAAGATGTTGATCATAACAATAGCCCAGCCACACACCTAACCTGAATTCAATCCCCCAAAGAAATGAAGATTCAACTGCAATAGTTATTGAGTAAGGTGACATCAGCATGAACATTAGCTATAAAGCCCCAGTTCACCAATTTGTTCATAGTTAAGGTGTACTCAGACAATTTGATAAAGCTGTATCATTAGCATGTGGGTTCTTTTCTCTTTCATAATTCTGGTTTTTATTATCCATTTTCAGTTTGCAGATTCATTTAACTTTAATCCTCACAAATGGCTCCTAGTGAATTTTGACTGTTCTGCTATGTGGTAAGTATTACAGTAAAAGAAATATTACAAGAGGCAAAAATCACAAGTCAGTCTGCCTTTCTAGCCATAGACATTTATTTATGTTTCTCTGTTAAAAGGAGTAGTTCTGGATAGCTTTAACTTTTGTAAATTATATACAAAATTCACTCTCATTCAATTCTAGTTTCAAAAAAGTAAAATTTAGAAATAGGCCTGAGCTCTGCATTATATTCCAGAGAGAGAGAGAGAATTCCTGAAAAGTCTGCACATTCCCACTTGCTCCAGTTTGGGGCAGTCTAATATATAAATGAAAAAAGTCATTTAAGGATGTTAATGCAATGAACAGCATGCTAAACAGACCTTTTTCTTCTCTCCCTAAAATTTCTTTTTGTTAGAGCCTTGTTTCTTTCAAAAGCCTTTCTAAAAATGCCTGGGATTTGGCTGGTGAAAAGCAATTGTTTTCAAAAAGGACAATTTATGCAATATGGTACTGATTTTAAGTTTCCCCAGATGACAACAGAAATTACTTTTTTTTATAAAAAAATGTCAAAGTAGAAACCAGAAGACATACTTTGAAACAAAGCAAACTATCACAGCAGTAATAATAACATCCCATAATAGATGATTCTATTGTGTCCCAAACTGGAATCTTCAGAACCTACTGTCTACCAGTCATGACTAATGATACTTATTAGCAAAACAGCTATTCATTAAATGCAAACTGTTTATCAAAATAAATGAAAATATTAATTTCAGTTATAATAGAACAAAATTTGAAAAAAAAAAAAAAAAAAGAAAACCTGAGTATTAAAAAGAACTGACTAATACATCATCCAGGAAAATGTCACCTTGTTTCAAAGAAGGATGAATGCGAGAGTGTTCACTCAGTTGCCTTTGGTTAACCTTTGGCTCTTTTAAAATACTCAGTAAAGTTGACTTTTTGCACAAACATGTATATTATTCAGAAAATACATTACATTTTTCAATTTAAGAATTTTCCCTATGTAGACACTTCAAATATTCCAAGGCATAATGAAATTTTTCTTTTTCTTGGTGTAAGTAGCTTACAGTTTGATCCTGGTTCATCAGTAGCTGCAGTGATTAACCCACGACTCCAGTTTATAAGTACCTCATAACTAGCTGTCTCTCTATATGGAAAGAGGGAGAAGATGAAACTCCATTGCTAGTTTCTCCCTTCTTTTTCTCATCACTCCATGACATTGTTAACAAAGCAGCCACTCAGAAATGAGAAATGCATCATCGTTCTTTTTAATGTTTGTAGGACAATAAGGGGCAGAGTCTAGTCCCTACCAGTTTAATATCTCATTAATTCTGCTTTCACCTGTAATTCTGTGGAACTATGTTCAAAGTATTTTGCGTGGCTTTCCAGGAAAACAAGGCATATACAATTACACTGTCTGAAAAGACCTAGGAAAGTATTTTTCTCCATTTTGTTTCTTGATTTTTTTAAATATTTTTTTTCAATAAGCCGTTGTATAAATGTTTGTTTTCGTAGGTAGGAAGATTGCACTACAAGGAATCTCAAAAGACTTTGCAACCCTCCTTACTCAAAGTGAAAGTTTCACAATAATAGCCATTCAGGCTGCATTTATATATGTGTTGTTCACTTAAGAAGGAATGAAGTATACATTTAAACTCTTTGACTATAGACAGATCCATCGTCCAACTTCTTTTAAGGCCCATCCAAAATTCACCTCTCTTATCAACTGTAACACTGCCTGAAAAGGTGAAATGTAATAATAAAGGATGAAGGAAACTGGTGAGAAAAAGTGACTGCGAAGGATAGATACATAGTCCTCTTGGGATCCATGGGAAGTATTAGCCATGATATTGTAATAACATGGAAAGAGTTCAATAAACAGCGAACACCATTTCAGAATCAAATTAAGCTGAGACCCATTTGATGGGTCTAAATCTAGGCTTCTGAATCACCCAGGCTCCCCAGCATTTTCTCCAATAAACACTCCCATTTTTTTCCCTGCAAGTTGATTACGATAATCTAGCCATTAGATCTGTCACGTAATTGTTGAACTGTTCCGTGCAACATGTAAGACTGATGTCATTTGGGATTTGGAGGCAATTTCATTATAAACCTTTTGTAAAATATTCTCAGAGTTCTCAGTGTACAGAAAAGAGCAATCATTTTCCCATAAAAGGCAATGTAATATAGCCACTCCGTGAGGGGTATATTTTCCATGTTCAAATGCTGGGGTCCTTTAGAGACTCTGTCTTGAAAATACTAGTTAGTTTTGCCTGACTTGTTTCATTGATGCTCTGGAATATTATAAAATCCAAAGTGTCTTCTTTCAGAGAGAGAAAAAATCACCATCTTGCAAAGTCTTGGTATTTTTGCTTTTCTATTGCTGTTTTCAGGGTTTGAGTGTTAACTTTTGGTTGGGGAGCTTGTTTTAGTATTTGAAAGGAAGGTGCTTATAGGAAATGGTTATCAGTAGATGGAAGTGAAATTTTCCTGATGGTTTATAATATGAATAGGTAACAATAAACATTTTGGTTATTCTGTCAGTTAAAACGGACATAATAGAGTGAGGCTGTAAAAAGCTGCAGATGTGCAATCCAAGTAAGTCACTTGTCACAAATGTTCATGGCATTATTCACCAGGACTTTTATTGTGCATTTTGTATTATGAGTACTTAATATGTGAATCTGTGCTACACAAGCTGGATCTTAGTAGGTCTAGTAGAATAGCACCAAGCCTTAAAAACATTCTATTTTATCAATTACATTTTTGAAATATATATTCTGGATCCCTCAGTCAACCAGGGGTATTTGCAAAGGAAGTTAAGGACACCACTTCCATCCATTGCCAGACCACACAAGCACTTACTGCAAAGCAGTTTAAATACATCGGATGAAATCCAAACATGGTGTATAAAGGTGCAGCTCAACTGGTTCATATACATTGATGTCCAGGCTTTGGATTTATTTTAGTAATCCTTTTAGATAGTTTTTCATGGTTGCCAGATTAAGACCTGTGAAGTCCCCAGATGGAACAGACACCATCTTTTAAAAAAGCAGTAACGTCGCTAAGGAAGTGCAAGATGACAGCATTTTTATAGCTTCTAAGTGGCCAGATGTTCCTGCAGAACAGTGATGTGTGCCATTGTTCAGCACATCATATTACAGGAGAAGGAATGAAGGTCTCACAAGGTAACTAATGATATTGCTTGTAACTTGGGTTAGATGGATATGGAATGAGCTACTAAGACATGACTATATCAAAGAAATCAAATATATCAAATAAACTACAGCAGAGCAACTTAGAGTTTGTTCACAATATCTACCCTAACAATGGTTCCTTCTGTCCACAGGATATTTTCAACACACACATAGATAATTTGTTGTTTTATTTGTTGAGAGCATTCTGAATGTCTTTTGTTATTTTTCATGGGCATTAACTTCCTTATCTTCAGCTATGTACTTTCCATACCTGAAGGAAGGTACTTTGTCAACCTTGGAACTTTCCTGACCTTTAAAGTGAGAGGAGGGCTTTTTGTTTGTTTGAGCAAGTTATTTTATGAGCATAGTCGAGATGCGGATGAGACTGGGAGTATGTACTGCTCTGTGCATTCACACTGAAATATTGGAAATTAGATTTGTACTTAGAATTTTACATTAAAATGTTAAAAACATAAGAAAATGGATGCACAGAAAATCATAAAGGGTTTGGACTTTTGTCATTTAGAGAGTCCCCATGTTTACACAATTATTACTTACTTTGTGAAATATTTGTAGACCTAATATAATTATGTAGCAGTCTCTCCCTTTTTGATTTCTGGTTTCTTCTTTTTCTGCCTGTATAAACCCCATCGTTTGTAGAGGGGAGTCAATCATAGGCATAGAGCAAAGCGTAAACCAGACAAATCTTGTAATTACCCACTGGCAAAATGTAGCTCATTCTTTCTGAAAGGGACACATTGGCTTTGAAACTCAGTCCAGTGACACTACCCCCTAGCTTCGCACTTCTACGTGGCGCTGTATTGTGTCTGTCAGAGAGTGCGTTTTGTAGCCAGCTAAGGGCAGGATGGTGCAAGAGGGAAGCCTGAGCCTGGACTGGGTGGCTCGTCCCTACCAGTGTTGGCTGCTGTCACCACCGCAGGATGGAGAGACGGTGGCCAGCATCCACAGAGCCTCACCGAGGCCTGCACGGTGCCTAGGAAGCCACAGCTCTTCCCACACAACTTTGCACTGCAGTAATTTCAAGGCAACTTATGTTGACTGCAAACATTAACATTGCTTTAGCTAGTCTCACATTCTGGTGTGACTGTCTATCACCATAAAAAGATCCTCCGTGTCTGTTTCTTGTCTGTTTTTAAATATGCAGTCGTGCAGTCATGCTGCCTGTCACGGTGCCTAGGAAGCCACAGCTCTTCCCACACAACTTTGCACTGCAGTAATTTCAAGGCAACTTATGTTGACTGCAAACATTAACATTGCTTTAGCTAGTCTCACATTCTGGTGTGACTGTCTATCACCATAAAAAGATCCTCCGTGTCTGTTTCTTGTCTGTTTTTAAATATGCAGTCGTGCAGTCATGCTGCCTGTTCCTAGTAAGTACAGTACTGATATGGCTGTGAAAAAGCACTGAAAACGGCACAGGCTGTGCTCAGGAAACACGCCAGTTTAAACACATACAATTTGCCTTCATTTCTTGTGGAAACTCAATCCCTTACATTGTAATTCCTAAATTTCTCAATTTGATTGCTTTCTTTTTTATACAGGGTGAAGAAAAGATCAGATTTAACAGGTGCCTTTAAATTAGAACCTCTTTACCTGCAGCATCACCATCAGGAGTCTGGTAATTTTGTAATGAAATGAGATTATTATTGTTATTGTTGTTATTTTTATTTTTATTATTATTTTGCTTTCACATTGATATTTAATGGAAAAAAGGACTTAAGATGAAATTCTTAAAATTACCAAAGTTGTTTAGGAGCCTATTTCCATTTCCAGAGTACCCTAGGGAGTTAAGTGTATTAAAGCCCAAACTAATGATTTCTAGTGAGATTTTAGTATAAATATCAATTGAGGGAAAGCCATTATATAAAGCATTATATTAACACCTTTGTATTGGGATTTCCCCAGCTCCAGATTTACCACTGACACTTTGTAGGAATGTTGAGAAAATTCTTAATGATCTTTTGGCAGTCAGATAAGCATATTATGGGGTGTTGCGTATCGGGTCTGTAAACCTGCCTTCCCCAGTATATCTTTCTCCAGAATGGTTTCAAGGTCTGATTCGGTTTTAGAATTTCTAAAGTCTGTGACCTTTTTTCTTCGTTATTCATGCAAGCTCTGATTGAATTTTTCAAAACCCCATGTCAGGAGAAAACACTCCCTGAAACCACAAAGAAGGGGTGAGCTGTGTTTGATGCCTGTGCTCTCTTTAGAGTGATAGCTTTCTGGGACATTATTCTGTAGCTCTCAGGTTTTTACAGTGATTGCAGAGAAGGCGGTAAGTGCAGGCTATCCATCTTGTACAAAATGCTCCCGAAAGCTCTTCACAAAATGCTCACAAAGAACTTACAAATCTTAGGCCCTGTACAAAGCTTCTTAATGGATTAGTGCTGCTCCTTGCACATACCTAGCAACTGCAGACTGGCATTTGCCATCTTGAAGCCCGTTTTTACACATTCAGTTATTAAGTGATTAATTGTGAAGAAGGTCTCAGCAGCGCAGTGTCAACATGTGGTGCGAGTTCCTTCATAACTTTCTCAAGAGGGTGAATCACATGTGGATGCTCTTACCATTTCCTCCATCTCATATTGTTCCTGGAATTGCAGGTGCTGATCCGTGTTCATAAGTGTATCCCCAGTACTTTTATCTTCTCTCTGTTATGGCTATGAACTCATTGACATTTAAATGAATGCCATCTAGAATACCACCATTCACTAAAAAGCCCTAGGAAAAATAGATTCCTGTGCCTTAATCCTGAACAGGCAGAAGTTTTGCATTTTGTTCCTTTTCTACATTTCCAAGCAATGCAAATACAGAACAGTGCCATAAACAGGAAAAAATGAAGTAACTCTTGACCTAAGGTTCACCCTCAGAAAGCTAGAATTGTTAAGAAAAAAAGAAAAAACCTGGTTTTTAATGAAAATTTTTTAAAGTCATTAGATGAAGTCATTAGATTTTACGTAGCGTACAGGAAAAATATTTATCTTCAGGAGAAAAAAAAAAATCCGACATTAACTAAAGTGAAAATATATTCTTGTGACAACTGCCAGCGCTGATAGTAGAACCTTAGGTCTTCCTAACCTATTTATCTTCCTTATTTAACCCAGGTTAAATAACACCAGAAGAAAATCAAACCTTTCTTAAAACCAGGAGCTTTCAATGAGGCCACCTACATGACCTGAAAACTTTATCTCCCCAGTTGGATAATAAGTTGTTTGGCCTTCGTCTTGCCTTCAAGAAGCTGCAGTAGCATGTTAAGTGATCTGGACATAATGATTTAAAGGAGATCAGCTGTTTACTAGCAGCCTAGTGACACTCATTTTTTCTATGCTCTATTCCCATTTGGTATCAGTTTTCCATAGAGTTGGACAACACTTTTCAAATGCAAATACCTCTAGTTAAACTGGTAAATCCAATCCACTCTTATGCCTTCAATAAAACAGTCAAATTTGCAAAGGTGCTAGGCTGTTACAGTCCCTGTGTGACTTACGGGATTTCAGCACTCCTGGAAATATGATTTGTCTAATGGAAGGTCTTATTTTCTGAGTATGTCTCAGGTCTGAGAGTTCCCGTCATGGTTTACAAGGCGAATGAAGCAGCATTTTTGGATTTACTCATCTCTGACTCAAGAATTTAAATGAGTGGAAAAATATATCTATCTGTGAGCAATTACTCTTAATAACCATATGGCAATTATGTGTGCCCCCAAGGGAAAAGTCTTTATTTTGTCTTTAATTATAATTTCATGTGATTTGCATCATCACATCAGGAAGATTATACTGGCTTGCCTGGCAACCCAGGATACAGGTCAAAGCCTAATGGCAGTGTTAGAAGAATGCAGCTTTATACTCTATTGTGAACGCCACATACGCTCCCACAATGCAATTCCTCCTGGTTAAATACAGATGTAAGGCTAAGGCTTGTAATCAAGGACTAATCATTGATTGCATTCTGCTTCACAGCTTGTGAAAGGCGTTGTTGTGGATCATTAGACACAGCCCCTTACAGGAGCGTAGGATTATTTATCTATCACCAGTTGCTTTACTCTCTTTGCTATCAGTCTTGCCGCTATCAAACAAAAATGGCTGCTACAAGGCAGAAGGATACGAATGTTATCAAATTACCTCATTACTGAGCTGGGACAACCATGTTCAGTTCCTGAAGTCCAGGAACAGGTTAATGATTGTTGGTTGTTGTGTGGTCGTTTTTTTTTCATCTGGAAAATAACCCAGTAACAGGTTAAAGAACCAAATGACTGTATGTTGCAGGGAGGAAGGACCATGGTTTTCTCCTGTGTTTTGGCTGCAGAGATGAGAGAGCACTGGCGAGATAACTTGTAGCACAGGAAATACAGTCTTTTTATTTTTTAACTCATAGACAATATAAAGGCTGAGAATTATGTAAATTACATAGACGGGCCAAACTCAGAAGCTACAATTCCATATAGAACATTCACAATTCCAGGAGCACTTTTTCACTGAATTTAAGCACGTACCTTCCTGAGAAGCTTACACTCCCTTGCAGAGTAATAGAGCACAGTAAGAAAGCTAAACAGATGCTTCCACATTTTCCTAAAGGAGTGCTTTAAATTTCACATCGGTTTAATTTCTGTCACTGGCTTACTGCGAGTAATCCAGTTTTATGTTACAGTTTCCTTTACTGTGAAATCATTTTAATTACCTGATTCAAAGAAAACGTAGGTGCATCTAGACTCTGAGTGCCTATATAAAAGATAGCTAATGCCCTCTATGTGCCTCCCTGAACTGCTTTGTGGCTTGGTCAATCTGTGTTTGTAAGGGGCTTTCACTACATCAAATGAAAAGCCATAAAACCCCACGGAACACTATTTCCCAAGCAGGGAGAGGTCAATTCTGAGTCAAATTTTCCAGTCACTCATTAGACATGCTGAAGATTTAGCAACAAATATATGGATGAGTATAAAATGTAGTTAGAAGTAGGTTATTTTCAAAAGTGTTAGCAGTTCACTAAGATAACGGTGGTGACATTTCACAGCAGAAGATGAGTGATGAAGTGAGTTTGGGGATTCTGCAAACTTTTAAAAACTAAAATAGTAATAGCTGTTTTATCTACTACTTCTTTTCCTTACAAGAATAAAATAAATATAGTATTTAGCCCACCATCCCCACAGTACCTGCAGCATAACAGAAAAGAAAATGGTGTTTCTTCTTATGTAAATGGTTTAATTTGTTAGTGCTGTAATCTAAAGAATGAAGCTTATTACAAGCACCTCCATTTAACATGCTGCCAAGTATCCTACCAGGTATGCAGTGGTCCCGCTGACACTGAGGATGCTGAATTTTGTAGGAAACATACAGGATAGCTAAGATACAGCTTTTTCAATAACATTAGAATGATTGAAGGCTTTGGCTATTGTGATGAGGCAATGTAAACATTTTTTTCTTTAACTTCCAGGTCTTGTAACAGATTATCGGGTAAGTACAGCACCAATGTAATAATTAATACTATTACATATCTATGCTGATATTGTCAGGACTTCTATTTTCTATTGCTGTCACAAACCTCAAAGCCTTATGTTTCTTTATGGGAAGGATGCAGCTTGCTAAATTTTTAACATTCCTCAAGCTAAAACTTTAAATTTTATTTTTTTAAAAATAATTGTTTAAAGGCAGAAATTGTCTTGTATGTGCACCATCTCAAGGTTTAGGTAGGAGAAAGTAATGTCCTAAAGATTTTTTTTTCCTTAACATAGCGAATAATATTACTGTTTGAAAAAAACCTATGTGTTTTAATCTTTAAACAATTGAAATACTGTTGTTTTGAAATGGAAAATGGGCCTGTCACTGTAGATGCTAGCCCCAGAAATGTAAACAAGCCACTGTACATGAGCTTCTAAGGTACATGTTTTTCTAAAGCCCTCGAGGAGCATTCAGGATGCACGAAGAAAATTTAATTTGCCTTGTGACCCTTCCATTCTGACACCAACCTCCCCTTCCAATTTTAAGTTGAAAATTTTGAGTATCAAACAGTCACACCAGGACATTAAGCAGGAATAGACATTTCTACTACGATTTGACCCACCTCTGGCAACTGCCTGTAGGATGTGGCAATATGTGGTACGCTTCAAAATCATTGAAAAATGTACAGTTTCTACAGTATCACTGCACCGGTGACTTCTAACTTGGGTGCCCTCCCTTCTTCCTGGCTTGCAGCACTGGCAAATCCCCCTGGGCCGGAGGTTCCGCTCCCTGAAGCTCTGGTTCGTGCTGAGGATGTATGGGGTCACGGGACTGCAGGACCACATCCGCAAGGTGACTGGAATTTGCTTTCTTGGGTGGTGGCATAGGAAGGGAAAATGAGCTGGCTTCCTACTTACTTACCATGATTTCTGTACACATCAGAAAGCACAGGCAACAGCTTTTAGGCAGCTCAGTTCAATAGGGGTTTTGCTCATTTTTGCTCTTTTGCCCCATGGAGTGTCACAATTTCATCTTATAGCAGGATCAACACTGTCATCTGTTTTGTGTTAAACTTCAGGAAGACAAGTCCAGGAATTTGGAATTTCTACCATGTAGGACCACAGTTCCCTCTCAAATTAATCCAGAGCACATCCATGGTTTTATTCTGAAAAAAACTGTTTATTTGTTCCTTCTTTATCTTATTAATGTGCATGCATTGATAGCATGTTTAGATTATGATTAAGGGCTACAGTCGTTTACTTACTGGGCATGCCTACCTCTGCTGCTTCTTTGTTTCCTGCTTAAAATAGATTTTTTTTATTTTTTTTAAAGAATGTGTACAATTTACCATTTGTTAACATTGTTATGAATAAGTGCTAAGTTTATTCTTGATGTAAAAAGAAGGGTGTTTTTATCAATAAAAAACACATCTGGAGCCAGTCTAAATTATACATATATTTCCTCTGTAGCAGCAAAGTCAAATTCAAGCATACCTTTCATCTTTATGAAGTTTAGGGAAACTTCTAGTGAGGGGAGATCCATGACTTGGCTGTAAATATTTACAAAATTTTCCATTAGCTAAAGGTCTGGTCTAGTATACCAAACTCCCTGTAGACCCACATTCCTTTCTTTTGTGGTACTAACCAGATTAATTCCTAAGAAAGGCTTTTTCCGCTGTTGTAAAATCACTGCATGAAGAATTCTCTTCTGATTTGGAAAGGTTCTGGGATGGAGGGTACCTTCTTTGCTTCCCATTTTTATCACCCTATAACTTTCAACTGACTCCACAAGATTCAGACTCCACAATCCTGATGTTCTGCCATCCTTGAGGCAATCTGCTACATATCCTTCTGATAAAAAATTGATACAAGGTTTGTTATCACTTTACTAGGCTACCATTACAGTTTCTAGTGGGATACTCTCCCAGGTTAGATTCTGGGACACTGCAATTATTTCAATATGATTCCAAGTTTTCAAGCAGAGCTAAATCTCTCACTGAGAACACAGAGTTGGAAGGCTTATACCAATTACCTGGCCCTTTATCAGAGTGGTTTCTACAGAGCAGTATGTACATTCAACAAGTTCCCTCAAAAATCTTCCAGACATTTCCCTGACTGTCCAGCCAAAAAGTGCTTGTCTTCCTATAATCAAAAGCAAACCAATCTTTTCTTAAAGATACTGACTCCAAAGTAAAACTCTAATATGTTCCCGTATTTGTAAAGTTAATTCAGACAGCTACATTTCCAAGAGCTTGTTGAATTTTGCGTGTATGTTTAATATTTCATTAAGCTGTAAATTGTTCCCCAGGATACAGAGATAACCTCCCGTTTGCAACTTTCAAAGGGCTAGAGGGGTAATGAAGTGCAGGGCTGGATGATCTTTAAGGTCCCTTCCAACCCAAACCATTCTGTGATTCTATGAATCTGGATCACTGTATACATCTGTCAAAGTGGAACCACTAAGTTAGTTTCTCCTCACCAGATGAATGCTGAATAAATTCAGTGGGTTCCAAAACAACTTTAAAAAAAAAAAAAAATTTCTATCTCCAGTAATTCATCATAGAACCACAGACTGTTTTGGGTTGGAAGGGACCTTAAAGCCCATCTAGTTCCAACCCCCCTGCCATGGGCAGGGACACCTTCCACTAGACCAGGTTGCTCAAAGCCTCATCCAGCCTGGCCTTGAACACTTCCAGGGATGGGGTGAGCAGAGTGGCTGGAGCAGAGGAAACAGGAAGTGCTCTCTGTTGTGTTCTTAAGGAGTTGCCCCAGCGAAAGGGCCACAGGGTCAGGCAGAAGAGCCGGAGGTTTGAAATAGCTCCGTGGGTGGGAACATGGGGAAGGAGGTGCCTGCATTTGGGATGTAGCATGTGGTTGTACACCACGTAGTTTCCATATGTTGACATTATCTGTGTGTAGGGCAAGTCACCCCTGTTCACACTATACAATAGCAGCTAGGACATGCCTGTTCAGAGGCAGGGCTGGGCCTTGCTGAGAGATTTGGGGCATAGGGTTTCAATTCCTTTCCAAGTTTATAAAAATCCCAATATAGATGCTGTGACCACCTTGGGGGGTGTGGGGGGGGAAACCCCCACACTTCTCCTCCTAAGTCATGGAAAACTGTAGGAAGATTTATCCAGTGTTTATGGAGTCCCAGTTAGGCTTCTTTTGCACAGCTGGATGTTACTTATGAAGTGATTTGAGATTTTCAATAGTGATGAGCTTCTGAGATGATATAGAGGGCAAAAACACTGCATATCCCTGAGAAGCCACTCCATTTGCTGTGTAGCCAGCTTCTCTATGGAAGACCAAAGATATCTGCAACTATGTCTTCACAAACTTTTTTTTTCTGGATGTAAACTTCCACCACAAAAACTTATCTGCATTTTTTTCTTTCCCTCTTTTATTATTATGTTTTAAGAAAAAGATGTTTGTTACATTTGCAGCCTTAAGGTCTGCATCAAAATGACTAGATAACCACTGCAACCTGCCATTTGCATGTACTGAGGAAAGCATTTAGGAACTGAAGTATTCCCAGGAGATGGGGATGTGTGACTTGGATTTAGATACAGTAACTTTTTTTGTTTTCCAAACCTTCCAGTTATGCACTCTTTTCCCACACAAGATGTAATATTAACCTATTGCAAAGTATAGGTTTTTATGCGGTGGTAAAGGGGAGGACAGTCATTTCTGACGGATGTGGGGAGAGAAAAATACAAATTTTGGAGGTAAGTCCCAAAGCCGCAGAGGAGATGTACAAAGAGAGCAAACCCAACAACAACAGCCTTCCAGTCTGGTTCCAAACACTCAGAGTCAGAATAAACGTGAAACCCAGACGTTTGTAAATGGACGATTTGCAAACTGCTTGACCATCTATTAGTCCTTTAAGTCCCCTAAACTGCTCAGAAGTCATTTGAGCAATTTAGCAGTTAATGTTTTTATATGTGATCCTCTTGAACATTCTGACTCAGGTGAATCTTCCATAGGACTAGAAGAAATCAGTGTACCACATCCTTCTTTCTTTGAATTTCATTAAAAAGTAACAGCAGGGACCAAGCAACTGGAACTGTACAGAACTCAGAGACAGCATTTCATCTGTGGAGTGGCACAGCGGCTGTTGAGAAGACTTTTTGGACAGCATTTTCCTTCAGTGTAGTGGGATGTGAGCTCAGGCAGGCAGAGAGGTGAAATCTACGGGAGGAAAAGTATGAAGTGACCAAGGCTCGGCAGGGAGGTTTATTTGCAGGTACACATTAATGTACGCTGGTGCTTCAGAGAAGCTCCCTTCAATCAAAAACTGTTTTAGTTCTTGAACGCTTTGCCCAAAAATCAAAATTCAGTTTAAACACCTCAGTGCAGAAGAACTTACACTTCTATTCACACATATACATAGGCAGATAACAGACTTTTTAAAATAGGGACCACAGCTTAATGTCTCATGAGTTTACTACTCTCATTAGTGATTACACAAGACATTTCTTAATCCTGAATAACCAAATTAATTACACCCCTTTCTTGTTTTCTCTTCACACTGCAAATGAGCAAGGGTTATTTACCCGACATAGTGATACATGGCATAGGTAATGATACACAAGAATTCCTTCGAAGCCTCTTTCCTTCCATCCGGTAAATTCCCCTGTGAAGAGAAGGGCTGGTATTCTGTGCCTATATACCAAGACTTTTCAGGCCACTAACAGTCCATGTGATTCCACTTTGGAAACCCACATGATAAAGGGATTGTCCAAATGACATTGCTCGAAACAGCATGTGAGTTGGTTTGTATATGTCTACTTTTTTGTTAAATTATATAACAGTATGAAATAAAATAATGTTAAAATATTAAATAATACATAAACATCAACTCTAAGCTGATGGTGCCAGGGGGACAGCATGACAGAAATGACAAAATCAAAAGCTTTCGGAGGGTTAAAGTGTCCATAGGTCAGGTTTGGGATGTACACATCCAGCAGCAAACGGAGAACAGCAGCCTGTCAGTTTTTACCTCTCCTTCTTTCCTACCCCTGGTTTCAGTGCTCACAGTTCTCCAAACGGGAGTTCATTTTCACAATTTACCTGCCTGTCTTGGAAAGCTGGAGCACCACAGGCACACGTGTCATGGCCATCGCCATGCTCCCGTCCGGAGAGCGGGTGCGATACCTAAAAGCCCTTCGGCATTTTTACGGAGTTTGAACTTCCAGGCTCAATAATGTTTAACTTTCTCGGGTTTAACTATGCTTGGTTGCAACAATCTTCTTAAAAGCAGTTCAGGCTAACAGCTGACAGTTCAAAGGTGCAGGGCCTTGGGGAAGTGTGTTAAGTAAAGCTGTTCCAGGGGAAATGTCAGTTCAACCTCCACTTTCTCTCGGTGCCGGTTCTGTATAACCCAAAGCACTTGGTGCCCCCCGGTGGCTTTACACATTATTGCTGCCGGTAAAGAGTCGGTATGGGTAAACGTACAGCGAAAAGGCTTCCCAGAATTTTGGTTTGTCATTTACTGAATATTCTCTATTTTCCCTTGCTTGTACTTCTTTCAAATTTCCGGAAAAATCCTTTAGTGCAAAAAGTGGACATAAACACCTGCTATAAAATGAACAGCACGGGTCTGGAGTTTTCTTGTACCAACTACTCGCAGTACGCCAAATCTTAAATTTTTGTTTTCTTAGCTCCTACAGGGGTAAATTTTGATTAAATTCAGTTGGTGACTACATTCAGCTCAACAGCTGTGAAATTCTCATCTCACTGAACTCGATTTTTTTATGGCTTTGATTTCCAAGATGTAGTAGATGCAGTGTGAAATTTTGTGGAGCTGTGTAAAACACATCATCAGTTTGGTTAAGGCTATGGAACACAAGGATAGGAGGAGATGGGAAAAGTTCATTACAACACGGGTGCATATTTCACATAAGTCTTCCATGCACTTATGCATACAAGTATCTATGTTCACACATCATTCTGGTCGGTTTTTAATAGCTTTAAACTCATGTTATTTATATTAGCAGAACATCAAACGCCTTGGAAAGGTTTGGGCATTTTATCAGTCTGATTCCTGACTCAAAGAGCTTTCAGTCTAATTTTAGAGGGAGAGGATAAATAGATGTAACAAACAGCAGAGAGGAAGTGGTAACAACAGCAAGACTGGCTGGTTACATAGGGTACCAGTATGCCCGGTCTGAAGGTTTTGAATCAACGTTTTGATTCAATATAAACAGTGTTTTCCTATTTTAAGAAATAAACAAAAATCAGAAAGCTATGATTAAGATTGCAAAATCTGTTTTCTTTTCTTTTTTTTTTTTTTTTAAATGTAATTTCTGTTTTGCCTCATTCTTGCTTTTTGGAAAACATTTCTGTAAGATGAAATGTTCCACATCTAACCCTGGCCTAACTGAAATGTTTCAGTTTTGGTTGGTATCTGTCCTTGAACTTGTAAAAAGGCAAGTGCAAAGGAAGGAAAAGACACAGGGTTAGTTGTTTAATTTTATAAAATTATTTGCAATCAGAAATACATAAAAGTTAAGGAACTTCTAAACACTGTTTTAAATGGTGCTGGTAGTTTTCGGTGTCAATGGCTATTGCATGAAGACAAACTGTAATTCTAACATCCAGTTGGTTGGTGCTGTCTTCTTTTTTTTTTTAGGGCAGTGAGCACTAATCTGGTGATAGCCAGTGAGAGGGGGACTGGATAAGGTACTGCAGGTACCTGATGAGGATATGGGTTCTTTTTTTCCGAGTGCTTTTGAATTAATTTTGCGTGGAAGAAAGTGAACCGTGGTATGACTGATGTTAAGCCTTCTGAGCTGGTTGTTAGTATGCCTGTTGGTATTTTTCCTGTTTGTTTGATTCTGGAAGAGCACTGCTTTCCTACACTCAAAATAATTTTTCTGGGTTGGTGTCCAGAGTCACGCTTTTTTCCTCAGTGACTTCTGAACAGGTTGGCTGAGATTTGCTATCCATTTTCTTGGTAACACTGCCATTGCCTTTCTTTTCAACTGAACCTTAGCACCCACGTCAGAAGACTGAGCAAGTTCTGCCCTTCTTCACAGTCATTCTCATATTAAGTGAGCATTCTAAAAAGTGTATCTTTCCACCTTGTTTTGCGCTGGAATTGTGATCATTTTCTCTCTCTCTAGATATACATCTGTACATCTCCCCCTTCCCCCACGATAACTTTTGGACTCTGTAGCCTCTCCCAGGCAAAACCGACAGTGGTGGAAAACCTGAAGAAGAATTATGACAATTATTTACTATTAATATGGTATCATGGCAGTTATAAAACTGTTCTGAAACGTTTCATTAAGAAACAGCCTAGTATTGCCTAAGATAGACTGAGCTACTAATATGGCAATGGCTCGGTACAGTCTCTGGAAGTCATAAATGGGATGTAAGTTAACATAAACAGATGGCAATACGTGAATGTTGCCACACATCAGAAGAGGGAACAGAGAAAAGAATTGAGGGATGGAAACAATTTAGCATGTCTTTTCTCTTGATGAATCAAATTTATACAATGTAGACACTATTGTTCTCTCCTCAGCATGTCAGGCTGTCGCATCAGTTTGAACATTTAGTCCTTCAAGATGAAAGATTTGAGATCTGCGCTGAGGTTGTGTTGGGACTGGTCTGTTTTCGGCTGAAGGTAAGGCAGCTAAGACCTCCCAGTTCTTCTGCCATGTTTTATAGAAATACAGTAACCTGCAATTGAATATAGCCTTCGTAGTTAATAGGCTTACTTATTTTTTAAGGAAAGTAAAGAGAGTTCATGTAGATCAAAACAGATTAAAGGAAGAAGCGTAAGACAATTTTGTTAAAAAGTAATCAAGTGCTTAAGAGAAATTCCAGCATATTAGGGTATGGAAATATAAAGTCAAGGGAAACTAATGGTCTACCCAGTCATACAAAATGACTGTTATATTCTATGCTTTGAAGAAGATGATTGTTTTAATATATTTCCCTAGGCATTTGTATATGATGTGTGAGTGCATGTGCGTGTATTAGATGTTTCTTGTCAAATCAATTTTATATGTGTATATATTTAATATACAGTTGTGTGTCTATATATATGTATAAACTATCATGGATGAAGATTAGAACAGTAAACACTTTGTTGTTGTTTTCTTTAAAGAATACATTTTCATTTATAAAATCCTACAGTCAGACTGGGCACATTGGAGCGAGATACAAGTACGAACAGGCTGCATAGAAGGCCAGCTTCCAACTGCCCTTGGCCCTGGTCTGCTTTTTTTTTTTTTGGCTGAACATGACCCTTTTACCACTCTTGGCCTTTCATTGTCCAAAATCTCTGTAAGCACCAAGTTCATTGACACAGATGTTGTCTGACAGAAACTAGAAATTTCACTCTGCACTCAGAGCGTAAGAGTTGCAGTAGTTGGGAGGGTTCATTTTTTAATCAGACATTAAGATGGGATCACTGTCTTGGTTTTAGGCAAAAAGCATTTTTAATAGAGGATCTGGCAACTAAAGTCTCTGTGGAGGGCTGGATTTTGACACTGAATCTGAACACCAAACAGCAATAACAACACTGGTGTTTTCTAGTTCACATGATACCTAAATGAGCTTTTAGCTTTTCTGAAGGCTCACAAGCACATCCTTCTGGGTAGTGTGAAGTATTGCTACTTCTCACAAGCTCTTTTCTCAGACATTCAGTTGCCCCAGTTACCCGAGTTTGATGCAATAGGCTGAAGGAGCTAACGAATCTTTAATGATGTGTTAATGGTGAATTAATGTGGAATAGGAAAATGGTTTTGTGTGAATTTATGTTGTTTAAAATAAAATTAAAAAAAAAAAGATCAGTTACTAGGGGATTAGTCAGATTATAGAATGTGGAGCTTTTCCAGTAAGTAGAAGCATGAATATAATTTCTTCCCTAACAAGAACTTTTAAAATATTTTGAGGAATAGGTTCTGTGGCTTTTATTGCCCAATAGCAAGACATTGGTTGTAGTCTGCTCTCTCATGTGGAACAATGAAACACCAGTTACGGGGATCCAGAGACAGCTGTTAGTCAGTGCTCTACATTTACTGTAAAGGAACCGTCCTGGTGAAATAGAGCATAGCAACACGGGAACTGTCACTTTTGATCAGAGCAGTCGTTCACCTACATCAGTTCTCCTGTCCTTGATGATCAAGAGGAAGAAATCAGATCTACAGGGAAAGACAGTTGTGCAATAGGAGGTGAATACTGGACACCTAGCTAAGAAACTTTTGGATGAGTTGTAGAGTAAAACCCCAGTTCTGCTGAAAAACAATGCTGAAACAGCAGTGTTTTCATTGTTTGCTTTCCCTGTCCAAAAAATGAAAGAAAATGAAACTAACAAGCTTTTAAATGAAGAGCGTTTTATAGTTATTTTTGCAACTTTATTTGCTTTTAAAATCACTCTTTCAAAAATCTTCCTTTGATTTCTGTAATTTGTACTAAAAGGCATCTTAGAAGCAGGATACTTGTAACTTTTATGTAGTTACAGCAGGACTAAGGAACAAGGAACTTGAACAGTAATGCTGCACAGCTGTAAAATTATGAAAAAATTTCCTTCCCTTGCTCTTGAGAAACGTGGTTTTTTTTTTTTTCTTAGCTGTGACTTTTAGTTTTCTGCCTTTCACATTATTGAGCAGATGGACTAATAATCTATGACTTCCATAATCACCAAATGTCAAAGAAGGAATCTAAGTATCATGCCAAAGGGTTAATTTTTGGCCTCCTTTTCATGTCTGCAGCTGAATAAAAGTCAAGCCAGTCATTTCTCTAAGGGGGTGAGAATGCTGCCTTATTGAAGCTGATAGACTCCATCAGAGCTGGCTGCTGGCTTCTCAAAGCTCTGGGATGGGATTAGTCACTTCTAACTTCAATCTGACGTGACACCCAAGTGTCACAGCAGCCCTTAGGTGCAGCTGTGAGAGTAGAGCAGAAGGAAGATACACAAATCTTTCTCTTCCCTCCCATCACCCCTGCCAAGAGCATTAACATCATATAACTGCTTGTGTTGCCTAAAAGGTAGTGCTGTGCATTTCATATTAAATGTCAGGATCATCAGTTTAACGATGGATTACCTTTGATAAGAAAGCAGTATATCATTGTCTCCAGTGACTGACCCATAATGGGTGGAGGCTTACAAAACACCGAAGTTGGTCCTTTTCTTAGGAGCATTCGAGTTGCATAAATATACCCTAGAAAACTAAGGCTAAGCCATGAATTTCAGGCTCTCATCCAAATGCCCTAACAACTTGTGCTAAGTCAGAACAAGGTTTTGACTTGGGTTCAGCTCTAAGTCTAATCTGGTCCAACACCAGGAGAATAATACATTTATCCTCAGTGCCAATGGGAAACTGTGTCTCCCTTATGCTTTGGTTTTATACGGAAAAGGCTAAGCAGGCAAATCACAACTGCGCAGATTTGAGAGAACATGTTTTCTGACATGGATGTTTTCAAGATGAGACCTATGCCACTACAGAAACAAAGCTGCTGCCGAGCGGACGGATTTGTCCCTTTGTGACTCTCCTACCACAGTCAGTGTTCAGTAAGGAAACACTGCGGGAACGGTGCAGACGCTCCCAGCAGCTCTCGCAACTCTGTGTTAGGCGCAGTGTAATAGAAAGGCGAAAGGCTGTACAATAGCTAAGAGGCTTCCACAAAGAATAAAATTACAGCGCTCAAGGTTGACATGGTATATCCCAAGCTATTACGGCAAACCGCCCAGTAAAGCTGAAGCCATCCCTGGTCTGCTGATACAAAAGCTAGACAGAAGGGTTCCTTTAATTTGGGTAACAAAGACTGTCAAAGATAGGCAGCTGGCACTTCACCCTGTGTTGCTACAGCAGACAAAAATTTTTGGGATCCCTTCTTTCATTGTTTTCATTTGAGGCCATTTACAACTGGTTTTGAAAATCTGATGACATCTTTTGTTTGAGTCTCAAATGCAGACGGGCACGAACTAGGAAAACCAATGATTCAACATTAGCTGAACCTGTAAAAGAAGCTGTCCTCCTGCGTGCAGCCCGATTTCTTTTGAGATCTGATATGAAGAGCGTACAGCTGCTCTAAGGGAGATCCTCACATTTGCTATTTGGGCATAAGGAGAACCAAGTACGCTAGGAGGAGATAAAATTCAGTGCTGCCTGCACGTAGAGTCCCTCTGACCTTCTGCAAGACATTTAACATTTGTATCTTAGTTTCCTGGAACACAGAAAGGTCTTTACTTCCAGTGGGAGGGTAAGTTTACCACATTTCCACAGTCCTCCTCAAACCCCTACTCTGTAGGATTCTGTGGTGGATACTCCCTACAGAACTTGAGGCAAATACTTTTTTAGGGTTTCTATTGATCATACAAAACTTCCTTATGCCAAGGATGCATTACCTTAACTATTTCGTCACTAAGGGTAAGACTTCCATCTTCATATTCAAAAGACTGTCACAGCAGCCATGCTTAAGTGAAGGCTGGAAGGTTTGTTTTACAAACGTTACAGATGACAGTAACGAACAGTTAATTGCAAAGCTTCCTCCCACGTTTGTTTGATGAGATCTAAGGCAAGGGTAGTGAAATGGATGCAGCCATGAATGCTCTTACATGAAGCTACACAGCTCACGAATTTAGGTCACCAAAAAGCAGTCCGCTGTCACAAATGCCCCAGGGTGAACATTGCTTCTAAACCTCAGGTAATCCATCAATGTCTTTGTGGCTGAAAAATTCTCTCTTGCGCTGTCACCGTTTTGTCATCTTCTGATGGCAAAGCACTGAGAGATGAGAAAGGGGCTGCGTGTTACGGGTGGTACTTGGGCTTGGCTGCTTGGTGGGATTTACATGCTCCAAACTTCTTTCCGAAATCCGTCACCATATCCGTTGAATTACAATGATTTCAGGGCTCAAATGAACTAAATAAGGCGCTTCTTAAAAGCATAAACGAGGCCAAGAAGATTCATCTGGTCCCGTGCCACCTGCGAGAGAAGTTTGTGCTACGTTTTGCTATTTGTTCGCGCACGGTGGAGTCCGCCCACATCAAGTTTGCCTGGCAGCACATCTCACAGCTGGCAACTGATCTTCTGAAAGCATGGGAGCAAAACCACCACCAGCAGTAACAGCACTGAAGTGGCAGTGGGGAGGAGGTAATTAGCTGGCTTTCTCCGCGTTGCCAAGTTTTATTTTGGGTGGGAAAGTCAAATTATGAAGGAAAAAAAATACAAACCCTGTTGTTATATAGCCCAGCTGCAGTAGCAAAATCCTCGCCAGCAACTTGTGTTGTAACCTTAGCCATTCCTTCTCCGTACCGTAGTTTCAACTTGCCCGTTTCCAGGATGCACATAGCCATGGGGGGGTGAGCCATCACTTCTTACCAGCTTGTAATCGAGAGCGCTTTGAGCCAGGCAATGGAAACAGAAGGGTTAGCGCTCCCTCCGCTGTCCCCCTTAACCTCTAGCACACCCACTCCTTCACAGATGAAACCGTGAGCTGTTATAACCACTTAATTTAACGTTACTAGGGCTTCGGGGAGAATCCACGCTGGGGGAAGTTCAGTAACCTGGTTCAGCGACACTGGTCAGCTCCGGTCTGAACAGGCAGGCAGAAATGTTGTTGTCACGATTTGGGGCGCTCCCCTGTCGTGACACGCTTGCTGCAGTAATTTTGCAGATGAAGTCAGGACTTCAGGACTTCATTACACAGCCAGATCAGGGGGCAGTGAGCACTAAGTGAACGCTGACCGTCCTTACGGCAGGTTCTCCGCTTTGTCCTAAAGGATTTGCTTTTCAAACAGCCATTTTGTCAAACCTCAGCAAATGGATTACGCTTGCTACTGGGTTTCCCTTTGGCCGTTCATAATGAGGCCTCTTAAAAGCTCTTTCTTAAGAGTTTTGTCAAAAATCACGTGCTACCTGGTATTCTATATTTTTAACCAAGTTACTATAAGCAGTGATTACCTGAACATAATCTGTAAGCTGTGTTCTGTGAAATAGAGCTGTGGTGTCTCTTTTCATGGCTGCAATTCTGCTGACTTCGTTGTGGAATAAATCTTTGACAAAATGTGCTAAGAAATGTGATGGCAAACGTGTTACTCTTCGTTCCTCAGACTGGCTGACAAACAAGGTATCAAATGACAACAAAACCAGAAATTAAGAGAACTGACCCCCAAAATGTGCTGTGGTGCCTCCATCAGTGGTTTCCTTCCATTAACAGTGACGCGCGGGATGTGAAAATATGGGAAAACAATTAACCTTCAGAGAAAGTAAAAGAATGTGACCACTGATACGTCATCCTGTTGAAGGCAGGTGCAGTAAAGAAAGAGGTGAAATGAGTCAGAACCAGTATGAGACTTTAATACGTATTTGTGCCATTTTGAAAACATAAATTCCAGAGTTACCTCTATGTAAGTAAGAACAAAATACATAGCTATTCCAAGAAAAATAACCCGTAGGATTCATTTCTACATTTGCTTTTGTTTTAATCTTTTCCTTTTACTGCTCCCATTAACTTCCACGGCACCTTGCGCAATTATTCAGCTTCCTTCCTCATCCCTTGCAACTATGCTTCCCGCATTTGGGAAATTGCAAGTAGGTCATGAAACGTGCACCAGGACAGTTAATCTGGAGCACGGTCTGCTCCTTCCTTTCCAGTAGACTATGGACCAGGTGGATTTATCTTGTGATTCCTACTCACCTCACTTCTGCTGTGCAAAGCGGGGAAGGATTAGTAACAATGCGTGTGCAAATGGTACATAAGAGATGTGAACCCTGACCCTTAGGAAAAACTGACCAAGCTCTGCACTGAAATGAACTGGAGTTGCTTTAGGCTTGTGTGACTAAAACTGAAATTAAGAACTGAGTAATAAGCACTGGAAAAAAAAAAATGCATGAGGTAAGACAACACCAGACTGAACATAAGAGGATTTTGGTGGAAATCCTCTCCATGGAAACCAGAGGAGAGGTGGATGATGCGTGGCTGTGTGAGCCTCAAGCTGCTGTCAAACAGGGACGCGGGCAGGATGCACATCCAGTCCCAGGAGAGGTGAAAGGTTTCCTGCAGCCCAGAATGAGACATAGGTCCCTCTCGACATTTGTGGGAAAATGCTGCCAAAACTGACATTCAATTAAACATTTTTCAGCATATAGAATCATAGGCTTGGGTTGAAAGGGACCTTAAAGATCATCTAGTTCCAACCCCCAGGTTATGAGTTTTAGAAAAGGCTGTTGACCAGACACCAAAACTCCTTTTGGCAAAGAATTTAGGATAAGGGTGAATGTAAAACACTGTAATTGCAGTAAAAGTTGATTTATTGTTGTTTTTAAAGAAGTGATGTAAATCTAATGAACACCAGTGGCGAGGCCCATGGAATTACATTTCCCCACGGCCAGCCCAATACAGGTATCTGAAGGTGACAGTTCTCGTTTTTCTGAAATGCTGGGATGATTTGAAGGTGTAATTGGGGAAGGCCGGCATTCAGTCTCTCATACCCTCTTTTCCTTAGGTGGTAATTCCTTCGTAGACTATTAATGTTAGGTTGCCTGAAAATGAAATCTGGGCTATGTAACCAACTCAAGAACAAAAGTGTCGAAAAGAAATGTTTTTGAAAGAACACAATCGCTGTTTCTGTTCCGTAGCTTTGCAATGTATCTGTGCGAAATGCTGTCTTTACGGATCGTTTATACGTCAACCTGGATTTACTGTGCCTTGTGTGCAAAAGCCGATACAGTCCGTGCTGACTAATACCGCTTGATGTTAAAAATAGTCACAAAACCTCAGAACTGCACTTCAGTAGGCCATCCACATGTCAAGGGAGATGGTGTGCAGACCGGAGAAGGAGGAAAGAAAGTAACTTTTCAACAACTGTACATTTTTTTTAAACGAGTAGAGTGCTAGTACAGTAATTACATTCTTAATAATAATGACAAATGATGAATATATTTTATTACTGATGGTGAAATATTGAAAAGGTGTATTTATGAAAGTGCCGCTAATATATTATACTCTGAACTGCATTATAATTATTAAATTTCTAATTTTCTCCAGCCTTTCCATGTAAGACTCTGCTCCTGGTTGTTGTTTTACTGTTGCTGTTGCCCCCTGTGAGGATACCAGATCTGATGAGTAGTACTCAGGCTGCAGCTGCCTTACAACAGCAGTCTGAACCTTGAGACACACTTACACTTGAGTTGAACAAAGATAGGAGCAAATGAGATCCCCGAGGACCAGGGTGGCGAGTGCAGATTGAATAACCACCGATGGGTGATAGCTGCAGGGCGTATGTAGAGTTGGTATGACCCAAATGGAAAAATAATCAGATGTTTAGTGCTTTTTTTTTACTATAATTTGTGAGCTGTCAAGTTTCTTCAAAATCTGCATCAAGAGCCTACGGAACAGACATGTAGGTTTTAACTGGCAGCATTAATAAACAGAAACACAACTACGGCTACTGTCTGTCTGTGCTCTCGGCCAAGCCCTTCCCGTTTATTGGTGCCAGATGCCCTGGAAGGGGTCCAGCATCCCCACTCAGGTCACGTCAGTGCCCCAGTTTGGCGACTTTTACTCCATGTGTTCTTCGAACAAATTGCTTAAAAATGAGAGAGTTCCCGCGGGAAGTCTCCTCCTCAGAAACAGAGTCTGAACAACGCTCGGCCGCAACCGGGGTCGGTGCCGACCCTTCCGTGAGGATCCGCAGCTGGATCTGCCCCCGCAGCTGGATCTGCCCCCGCAGCCGCCCGGCTCCGGCTCCGCAGCTCAGAGGCCAGCAGGCAGAGGAGGCAGGGGCCGCGGTCCTGAGCTCTGCCGGGTCCCAGCCCGCC
>NW_010228859.1:0-12412 GCF_000690775.1 Eurypyga helias
TCCCGCCTGTCAGCCCAGGCGTTCAGGCCGGCCTGGCCGGGCGGACTTTGCTCATCTCAAAGGAATAAGCCTTTGCCCTCCTCCGGTCCCTGCAGCCTGCCAAGTTTTCCAGGAGAGACGTTTAGAAACTGCTGTGTAGGCAGCTTGAGGCAGGACTTTTGTGGCCCTTCCTGAGGCGCTTTCTGTGTGGCTCTTTTACAGAAATTCGGTGGCTCCTGTTTGAGAGTCCTTATGGCAAAATGCGGGAGTGGGAAAGGCCTGTGGTGTGGATGAGGGCCACATGCCATATAGGAACGCGTATGTGCAGTCAGCTGTCCGCGTTACATAAGTGCTTCGGTGCATAAATTTAGAGTGCGTAGTACTCGGAATCTTAAGGTGGCTCCTGTAAAATGGGTTGCGGCCACTTGGGGCCTTGCACGGTCCGATTCTAACAATTTCCACATCTGCATTTACTTGGCTGCTTTCGGGACAGAATTTGCAACTTCCATCTTAATGCCAGTAATTCTGCGTGCGCTTGAGTGTAGTTAAGCAGCAGTTAGTCTTCAGCTAAAGCTTTTCTCCAGTTTTTGTGTCACTGGCCATCCTTCCACCCCCAAGCCCTTCTCTGCAGGACACTGTAATGGTGATTTTATTTAGGTATTTGTCCCCTATCTAGCGTTACTGCAGCCTGACTTCTCCCAAATGAGGGGGGATGATGGACGAGCATAAGTAGAAACTTCAGTTCTCCTATAACCGGTTGTGTGTGTGGAACTCTTCACCTCACAAGTGGAATAATTGAAACCTGAGCATGTTTCATAATTCGAGTTACGTAGGTTGAAAGTAGAGGAAAAAGGCTTTGGAGCTGGGTAAGAAAAGAAAAAATTCAGGTGTGTAAATGAAACACTAATTGGTTTTAATTTTGTCTTGATCCTTCAGGCGTTTTTGTCATTCAGTGCATCAGTATTTTTATTTCTCATTAATGTATCATAAGTGAGTAAGATTTTTGCACGACCTAGATGATGGCTGGCTCAGAGGCTGTACCAGTCACTTGTGCATAGTTTGTCACTATGTTTGCATTGGTTTGTATTTTAAGAACAGATTTCTTTAAAAATCATTTTTGGGGGGGGGTGTCCTTTTTTTAACTACCAGCCTGTCACAAATATTATGAAAGGATCAGAAAACCTCTATTTCAGAAGAAGCTTAATGTTTACATAGTTCTAAAAGTTTCCCCCTTAATGCCTCCAGTTGGTGTAGAGGCAGCTAACATGGTTCTGGGGCAGTTTTACACAGTCCTGACATTTTTAGTGCTGTCTTTGTTTCTAAACTACTTTTCTTGCTATCACTGATTACTATGGAAGCTTTTTCTTGTCCTGTGTTAGTTCATTCTTCAGAATATACTGAAATAGGCACACTAGCCTATTCTTATTTTCAAAATCACCCACCAGAGTAAAGGGATAACAGTTGGTTTTGTTATAGTCCTAATTTTGCAGCTGTGCTTTACTTGCCTTTTTTTTTTCTTTTCAGTTGTGCATGTACCTGTTTGAACAGAGAACTCCTGCATATCACATCCAGCAACAGAAGCTGGTGGGTTTTGTCTTTGGCGAATCAGCTGAATTGTAAACCACCCACATACTTGCATGCTAATTAGGTTAAAAAATTGTGGCTTGGCTTATGGTATTACAGTTATGTTAATTTAGAGTTCCCTCTGTTACTGAAACCTTAAAAAGTGGCTGTTTAGCAGTGATCTATAAATAGATTTGTCAGCGATTGAACATACTTGACTTTCATGTAGTAAATTAAGTAAAAAACAGTAGGAGGAACAAAACCCAGGTTCTGTTGGAGAGGATGTTTGAAGATTGAGATCTCTCTCCAACAGAGGACTCTTTAAGGAAATGTTTCTGTTTAGTCACTTGAGAGTTGATTTAAAACAGCCTTTAATGACATGTTTGAAGCTATTGAGTGAAGATGAGTTGGCCTATTTAATCGTGATTTGTGTTTTGTAACAGTGTTACAGCGTTAGGATGCGAAAGCTATGTCTGCTTGCCAAACCAAAAGAGTACGTGGGGGAAGCTGAGAAACAAGAATTATTTGAGGAAATGGTTCTTTCTAGTTCTGTCGTGTTTGGTCAGTAGATGGCTTGCATCTACAAATACTAGTATAATGCTGTTTGTCTTCTCTGTGTTTCTGTTGATTTGTTTTTTTAGTGGCAGATGCGGCATTCAAAGCAATCCCATTGTCCTGAATGGGACGACAGGAAGAGCTGGGATGAAAGGAAGCACAGTAGCAGCCGTAAACGCAGGAAAAGGTCCCAGAGCAGTGGACAAGAAAGCAAGCACTATAAGCCAAATCACATTTCAGAAAGGTACAAGATTCTGAATTGAGTAGCGTGACTGTTTCTTACCGCGTCTAAAATGAATACGTTTTCAGGATGAGAGTTTGAGTGCCCAGAGCTGGCAGTTCCTTAAGGTCTGGCTCGCTTATGAGAAGCTGAAGAGTCAGGTGGTTTTGTTAACAGTACCTGAATCAGTAAATAGAAATTCTGTAATAAAACCAAGTAAATGTTCCTGGTTTGTTCCGCTGTTGTCAGTTGCATATTGGCATGGAATGCATTCAGTAGGAAATCTCAAGTTAAAAGTATGCCTCTTTATTTGTTTCATGTGAACAAAAGTAAGAGAAGGTTTGTTTAATCGTTTAATACAATGGTAAGTATGAGTTTCTCTTACTAAGTTGGAGGTGGTTTATTTTTTCTTCCATGTCGCTTTCCCTGGAAAGATGTGGGTTTTGTTGGGGGTTTTTGTTTTTGTTTTTTTTTCTTTGAGAATAAAATTCTATGGAAGTATTGTAAGAGCACGTACTCATGCTTACGAAATGCTGGAAGAGGTAGATGTACAGCAATATGGGGCTCTCCGCCTCGGCTGCTTGCTTAAGGTTTTTCTTCTGTGCGGAAGATCCTTGATCCAGACACTCTGAGGTTTTTAATGTTTAATGCAGAGCACTAAGAACAGTGATCCTTCTCCTGGTCCCCAGGTTTTATTTTTCATTTAGCGCTCTGAGCTTTGGAAGCGCAGGAGGAGATGACTGCTGTATTGTGTTATCCTCTGACGTTGGAGATTGCATAGAGTTGCTCAGTACATTTTAGGAAGTGTTTCTTCTTTTGGAGTCCGGGTTTCTTATTTACTGTGCATACTGTGGATGGATTCTATAATGTTCGTGGATGGCTGCTGTGTATTTGAGACTGACGATGTTGTTAGATTCCTAATAAAGTAACATCAAAAGCTCCACTGTTTTTGGGGAGGGAGTCAATTAAGAAAACATTCTTGGTGTAAAGACTGTGTAAGTGTAACTCAGCTGAAGTCACTTATCTTGTTGGAACCTCAAGTTTTTGAAGTGGAGAACATTCACTTAAAATATATTTTCAGTCATTATTTGGACGATAGAGCCATAAATGAAAGAGACCATCATGACCGGAGATATGTTGAGGAATACAGAAATAACTTCTGTGAAGTATATGACCACAGGCATTATCACAGAGACTATGAAAAGAGTCACCATCATCACTATAGCAAATCCTCTGGTCGGAGCAGGAAAAGTAGTCATAAAAGGAAGCATAAGAGACATCATTGCTCCAGTCACCAATCGCATTCGGTATGAGTAATTTTTAACTTATTATTAATCAATTAGTGGTAATAGACTACTTAAGTGAGTGCTAGAACTTCAGTTCCAGATTACAGTACTTTAAGAAATACTGTATTGTTTAAAAAGGGTTTGTAGTTGAGTCCACATGTGGGCGTATGAATGTTCTTAGTGAGACGTTGGGGTGATGTATTGGGTGGGAGGTGGGATTATCACCAGTACTAGTTATACAGTGGGAAAGTAGGTGGCCAGTAGGTAAGATCACTGGGATTAATCTGAAGAATGTTATCTCGAAATTGAAGGTGGTTAAATAGCCTATTTCAAAGTACTGTTATCACTTTTTAGTTTTATAGCATAGTGAACTACGTGTTTTCAGATAGACTGTGAGATGTCATAGCTTCTGTTACTGAAAGTAATTGAATTGGCATGCCTTTTTAATGTAAGCTTAATTGAGAGCATGAAACGTGCATGTCTGGTAAATTGATAAGAACAATTCTACACCTGATTCCAGAAAACTTTGATCAAGCATGTGCCTGGCTAATGGCAGCTAATGTCTTGGGGAAGATGGGATAAGTTTGCTGCCAGCCTTTGAAGGCATGCTCTCTGAGTTGCTCGTTATTGGCATAATGCCCACTGATGCATCTTTAGCTCCAGGTGTTTTATGTGACATCCCTGCAGTAGAAACAGCGAGGTGTCTTAGCTTATACGCTGCGAATTAAGGGCTTCCGAGTAATTTTTCTTCTCTCTTAACATGAGGGAAGTAAAATTACTTGGTAGTTTTATATTTAGATTACATAAAGTGTGTGTTTTAAAAATAGAAACATTTCACCTGACTGTAAGCTTAGATATGTAAATATACAGTTTTCTGCTATTTGCTAGCAAAGTGTTAGAAATAGCGATGTTGCAGTCTTAATCTGTCTTCAATTAAGCCACTGTTTGAGAGACAAAATTGTGTTGTTTTTTTCTGTTGTTTTATCACTTTAAGTATTTATCTGAAAATCTGTTCCTTGCCATGTTTTTCTTCTGTAACATAAACTGTGCCCTGTGAATTTCTGGGGACTGAATTTGAAATTGCTCCTGCCAACTGTTCGTGGCCTGGTGTGTAACTGAATGCCTGAATATCTCCCCGCTGAATGAATTGCGTATTCTGCCCTGAATTCACTCTGATATATTGATTGGCTGGACGATCTTGGTGCCGTTTCCAGAAGAGTCACCGAAGGAAAAGATCCAGGAGTGTAGAGGATGATGAGGAGGGTCACCTGATCTGTGAAAGTGGAGACGTTCTAAGAGCAAGATGTATAGAACATTTTTCAACACTTTTTAAAAAACTTTTCAGCAAAAAATCTGTTTAGAATAGTATGTCAGAGGAGGGGGGCTAAAGAAATCTTCATTGCTCTTTTGTTCTGTTTTTTTTTTTTTGTGCTCTTTTGTTTATTTTGCATATCTTCTTTTCTGTAGAATTTAAATACTGTGTTCAGAAAGTTCCAATTAGTAAATGAACTTGAATCTTGAGATTAGATAGTTTTTTTTGGCTAACTGTTTTCATGACACCTGTCCAATAAAATAATGCATTCAGATGCTGAGATTTAAAGTAATTATGCTTTTGTAATGGCACATTTTTAAATCTACATTAATAATATTTGTTCTTGTTTGAGTGGTTGCAGAATTCTAACTTGTGTTTGTTCTTTTTAGATGAAATTGTTGCAACTTTAGGAGAAGGAGCTTTTGGAAAAGTAGTGGAGTGCATAGATCACGATATGTAAGTGTTGATTACCTTTATAAGCGGATGTCATGACAAAAGGCGCTATTTAGCGCCGAAATTAGAGCTCGGGCATTTTCTTGAAGAGAAAGTCACAGTTCAGATAGTGTTGCAGTATACTGAAGACATAAATTGCAGTGGTTTTGAGAACTACCTTGTAAGTGCATTTGTGAGGCTATTCAGGTGGTACTACATCTGTCCCTGATTGTTTTTAAGGTTGTTCTGTCATCTCTTCCAATATTATGAATGTTTGTTTCCTCTGTTGCTCTGTGAAAGGCCTTGCATGGTATTGCCTTTATACCAGATGGTATATAGAGGAATACTTTTGGTTATTTTATTTTCCTCTAAGCTTTTGAGAATCTGTAACAATAATCTTCCCTAACCACATTTGTCTTGGGTAATACCTGCATAGAGAGTTTCTTTCAAAAATAAACCTTTTTATATCTATACTTTTTTTTTCTATAAGAGCTGCATAGCCACATGGTGCAAACTACTAATTACTGAATAGATGTCATCTGCCCTTTTTGAAGGGGAGAACTATGGCTTCATTATCTTTCTCTGTTGGTTCTACAAATGCTCTTGCCCTAACTAGGGATTGCATGTGTGTGTAAAGAGTACAGAATTGAATTGGGAAATAATAAGACTGAGAAGTAGGTTGTGTAGCGTATACTGTGAGTGCTTGACGAAGGAAAAGATCAGTATTGCGTGTCTTTATAAAACCAGTTCTGGTGAAGTTCAGTGAGCTTAAGTCACATTCCCCTAATTTGACTCATAATTCTCTGACCTTTAATCTTCTGTGATTCTTTTATTAAAATCAAGCTGCTTTGGGGTTGTAGGTATTTAACAGGAATAATTGATTCAGTTTGTGATGCTTTACTTTCTTTTAAAGGAGAGGAATGCATGTAGCAGTTAAAATTGTGAAAAATGTTGGTAGATACCGGGAGGCAGCCCGTTCAGAAATACAGGTGTTGGAACACTTGAACACCATGGACCCAAGCAGCACTTTGTAAGTATATAGTTAGAATAGTCGGCATACTCAGGAGTTGCAGAAGACGGTAATATTTCAGTAATTGGAGTTTTCATGTGCTTATTTATTTCTTTTTCCTCTTTTTTTAAGCCGCTGTGTCCAGATGCTGGAATGGTTTGATCATCATGGCCATGTTTGCATTGTTTTTGCAGAAGATGGTAATATTTCAGTAATGGGAGTTTTCATGTGCTTATTTCTTTCTTTTTCCTCTTTTTTAAGCCGCTGTGTCCAGATGCTGGAATGGTTTGATCATCATGGCCATGTTTGCATTGTTTTTGAGCTGCTGGGACTTAGTACTTACGACTTTATTAAAGAAAACAGCTTTCTGCCATTTCATATTAATGACATTAGAAATATGGCTTATCAAATTTGCCAATCTATCAACTGTAAGTAAATTTCAATACTTACACCAATTTTTTATTTCTTTAGGAAACAAATGTATTAATAATGGAATACTGTTCTTCTTTCCTCGTAGTTTTACACCATAATAAACTAACTCATACAGATTTAAAGCCTGAAAACATCTTGTTTGTGGAGTCTGATTACATAGTGAAGTACAATGCCAAAATGGTAAGTTTTGTTCTTTTTCTTCCAACTTGAATTGGTTTCCTTTGTCTCCATCTGAACTTTTTCTTAAAACGAAGCTTGCGTAGAGAAGTCAGGTGATAGTTACATTTCCTAGAATGTTTTTTGTGCTCTGAGATTACTAACTTTCTACTAAGCGAGTAAATTTGGTTCAAACTAAACTGTTCCATCCAATCACTAGTTAAGTCCCTTGCTGTTCTGGCACTCCCAAGGAGTGTTGTGTTAATGGCTCTGAACTTAGCCAGTTTTATTCCTTCAAATTTCTTCAGCCATTTGAGTCGCTTTCTTTAAAGCATCCCTGTGTTTTGAGAGGAACGTCACTTCTTTCTGTCTGATTGCCCTGGAGTCTGAAGTGCCTGTCAGTTTTGGATTTTCTGTTTGTCACCAGCATGTGATGCTGATCCCTGGGTAGTTACAGTTGGCATGGGCCTTGGGTAGGACTGTCCTGGGCCACTGTCTTAAATGTAAGAAAACAGTAGGACACAGCGCTAGGATAAGAACTCGTCTGTACGAATCCCTTCTAGCACTGGTAGAGATACAATTTTCTTGTCATGTTGCTGCTCTTTTTTCAGAGTATAAGAACTCCTTAGAGACAAAGCGCAGTGTACGTCAGTACCTCTGGTTTATGTGTAAGGCTTGACTTTTACATTTTTAGAGCTAAAATTATGTGTGTACCAGTGGATACAAAAAGTCCAGAGAGAACAAGGAACTGGAACTTACCGTGAGGTTACCAAAAGAGGAAAGAAGTTCTTCCTGTGGGAAAGGTCTTTGCTCGGCTGTGTTCAGTATTCAGATAAAATCACTTTATCAGCTCCACTTTGGGAGCTTGAGCTGGATAGGAGTTGATGTATTTGAGAAGAGTGTTTTTTCTGTAGGTTTAATTTTGAGCATTCTGTATCAGCTGGTACTTTGAAGATGACGTGAGGAACACCTTTTGCTGAAGCATGCTTTTAAAGACACTAACAAGTAGCACTTTGATTTTCTTGCAGAAGCGAGATGAACGCACTTTAAAAAACACAGACATCAAAGTCGTTGATTTTGGGAGTGCAACTTTTGATGATGAGCATCACAGCACATTAGTGTCGACAAGGCACTATCGAGCTCCTGAGGTTATTTTAGGTCAGTAAAGACTTTAAACCTTCTGACAGTTGTGGTTTGTTGAGGTGCCTTTACTTCATAAACTGGAAGAGTTGCTCATAGAGCTGATGATTCAGTCTCTCACAGGAGGTGATGTTCGAAATTTTGACAGTCTGCAGTGCTAAAAACAGAAGTCCAGACGTGCTCCTTTCCCTCTTTCTCCCTGCAGGGTTTGGGAAGGAGTGTGGAGAGAGAAAATGGGAATCAGTAAATGCATGGAAACAGGGCATATGCTTTGTGGATTACAGCTTTTGAGACTATATTTAAAAGAACTAATAATTAAAAGCAAAAAGAAAACTTAACTTTCCCTGTTTTGCAGCTCTGGGATGGTCGCAGCCTTGTGATGTTTGGAGCATTGGTTGTATTCTAATTGAGTATTACCTTGGATTTACAGTGTTCCAGGTACGTGCGTGAAGGTAAACTGAGCGGTTTTGTTGCAGAGCGCTGATTTGGATCTGTAAATGGCCTGTAACTTACTGTAAGAGGCATAACCTCGCAGGCTCCGTACGTATTGCGTAGATGAGGCCGTTAGGAGAATGGGATGTCCTGGGTCGCTCCTTCAGACTGTGTGAGGTGACCTGTTCTGGCTTCTGGGATGATGAAGCCTGTCTAGAGTGTGAAGGTACAGCTGGAGCTGGAAGGAAAAAACACCCTCGTGCAAAACTTGGTGAATGGGCTCTGCTGTTCGGGGCCCATCTTAACCGTGAGAGTGCTGTATCGCGAGCTGCGCTGCATGGTCTGTTTGCCGTAACTCAGGGTGACAGTGTGTGAAGGTGCTGTGGCAGTACTGCGACAGACATCCTGTGTGTAGATGAGTGTTGTTACCAAGCGGCTGAGGGTAGGCATACGTGACCGAGTGCATTCACTGCTCTTCCCACACAGACCCATGATAGCAAAGAACACTTGGCAATGATGGAAAGGATACTGGGACCTCTGCCAGCTCACATGATCAAGAAATCCAGGTAAGCTCATTATAGGAGGAGTAGTTTGCCTGATACTTTCCTATTAGAAATTTGAAAGTTTCCACTGGTAGCTGTGAGCTTCTGAAGAGCACCAGAGAGACTTCCAGGCTTCGTGTTACCTGTTAGTCTGCTGCAAGAAATTGTGTCGGATTTAGATGAATTGAATACATGACAATAGTCCTGTTCTCTGGTTTTAGTCCAAGTTGCCAGCATCCAAAATACCAGCCTCTCTAAGCAAAACATCTCCTCTTCAGTCTGCTTACCTCTGACAGTAGCTGAGTATGAGGTTCCCAAGGCCTGAGGGCTAAGTTTGGTGTGGTCACCAGAGTAGTGTTAGACACGCGTTGTTCTGTACGATGTGAGAATAAAGCACCTGCTGTCATCAGGCTTGTGTGGAGAGGAAGAAGAGGGTCCTGTCTGCTCACACAGCTGCCAGCCTCTCCCACTGTCCCTTCATATCCCTCTGACATGGGCTTCGGGGATCTTTCTTCCTCAGAGTTGCAGCAGGAGATTCCCACTTCCCTGCAGGCAGAAGCAAGCAGTTCAGGGTTCTCCCCTAACCCCAGTATGTCCCAAACCCAGCGAGCTGATGGCCCGTTCTCTCTCTGACGTGAGTTGTCCTCTTGCCAGCTGCTCTGGATAACCCTGTAACTCGCTGAAGGACGTTTGGGGGTACCCAGGCTGTTAGATAGCTGCCAGCCACCCGCACTCTGTAGGCTACAGATGGGATGTCAGGGCTGATAGATTGACAGGCTCTTTCATTTGTTACTGGCAGGGGAGACCAAGTTCTTCTCTTGCAGCACCTGAAAGCATCCATCTCTAAATCAGTCAGTAATGGAAAATGTGTTTTCAGTGGCTTCTCTGATGGGAATACTGAAGGGCCTGTTTCCTAAATATTGTGACAGTGGGCATCCACAAGCAGCAGGTCTCTGCAGAAATGCTAGCCAGAAGCTGTGTTAGCTCCTGGATGCAGGGGGTATGCAGGAACACTCTGTGGGGTTTCAGAACCTCTTAGAAAAGCATCTGTTGACTTTGGGCACTGATCTTTAATTATTTCTTCGTCACGCAGAAAGCATTATTTTCACCACGACCAGTTGGACTGGGATGAGCACAGCTCTGCAGGCCGATACGTTAGGAGACGCTGTAAGCCCTTAAAGGTAGGAGGCGGTGTTTCCGTTCGCAGGCTGGGTTTGCTGTTGCGAAAGGTGTCTCTCAAATACTTCCCGTTTATTCTTTCAGGAATTCATGCATTGCCAGGACACAGATCATCAGAGTCTGTTCGACCTTGTTCGCAGGATGCTGGAATACGATCCGGCCAAAAGGATTACTCTCGATGAAGCCTTGCAACACCCTTTTTTTGAACCAATAAGTAAATAAGTTCAGTGATGTTTTAATGCTTCTCCCAGGAGATTTCCTAGACTGTGTCAGTCAGCAGAGGTTGCATGCAACTTTTGTAAACCTTAAATTATTTTGTACAGTGGAGTCTGTAAATACCTACCCATGTTTTGTATAACTGTTAACGTTGGCCTTGTTGGGACAGGTGTAGTCTTCTGGGTATCACACTGAGAAATAAAAGTAATTTTCATTTTTGAAATGGTTTCTCGTTGAACCTGAGCCCCTCTCCTTGGGCGGGGGGGTGACTTAGGCACCTGACGTGGGGTAGGGAAGGGGTAAGGGAAGGTTGGCAGGTGGAAGTGTGCCTGACGCCGAGTATCGCTTTGCCGTAGCATCTCAGCCAGGGTTGGGGTTGGTGTGCTCCGAGCAGGGCTCTCGCGGGGGCACCTTGTCCTCGGGTTTTCTGTTTAAACAGCGTGCGTGGCTGGCTCCTGGGTCACCAGAGACCTGTCTGATGCTCTCGCGGTTAAGGTCATTTCTTGTTAGGGTCTGAAGGTACCGGATTTGATGTTTTGGTGCACGGAAGGTCAGTGTTTTCATGATGTGGTTTGTAGGACTCTCCTGCCCCTGGAGAAGAAGGGAGTGAAACGCTCCATCTGTGGCATATTTAAGCCTTTCTCCTGCGATGGTAACAAGATCATCCTCACGTCTTCAAACACCTATTTCTGTGGAGCTTGATCTCTCATTACTGAAGGGTTACGTAACCCTGGCAACGGAGCAGCACTGTCAGGCTGTCCTGTAGGAAGGAGGAGGATGGGTTCTTGTTGCAGCTGTTGGCCTTGGGTGCTGCATTGGGAAGGGGGCTGCTTCCCACCCCCCCTCACTGCACCGTGGTGGTTCCTGCTCTTCCACGTTCAGGCTGGTGGGTTTGGGTCCTGCTCAGCGCTCTCATCTGACACGGTACGCGTGGCTTGCTGAGCAGGGAGAGGGAGCCTTCCGCAGTCATGTTCACCTGGACTGTCGTTCTGGGTGCAATATGTGAGTTTTGGCCATTTATCGCGGCCCTGACTGCGGCGTACGAGCCTGTCTCGGGGATGGGAATGGTGACTTGCTTCAGCTCCGCAGGAACCCGGCCAGGTTGTGTGCTGGCCGAGTAAGGCCTAACACCCGGTGAGATTTTAAAGCCCTGTCCGTGTTCCACTGGCGGGAGGAGCCTTAATTTGCAGGAGGCTCCAGAGGTGCCCGTCTGAGCCGGGGGCAGAACGGGGCTGGTGCGGGGCTCGGGAGGTTATCTCCTGCGCCCAGGGCCGGCTGCTGCGCGCGATTGTCCCACGGACACCCCCTTCCCGGGACGGGGATGCTGACACCGTTGTTGCTCTGTGTGACAGCGTAGCTGTCAGTACCATCCCGCTCTGCGGTGAGGACGGAGGAGGACGGGAGCGAATTCCTTCCCTGGCTGCTTCCCACCGCGCGTTCCATCCCACGGCTTTGAGCGAGGGCTGGCCTGAGCCTGTCGGCTAAGCGATGCAAATCAAAGGCAGATGGGGGGAAAGAAGTTTATACGCTGCTGAAACCATAAAGCTGCGACTGTAAAACTTTCTATCAAAGTTGGAAAGGGAAGGAGTGTGTGCTCTGGCTTCGGGACCCCTTGCACCTTTGTTGCCGTAGTTACTAGAACGCCTCGAGCTCGAAAGAGATGCACGCTGGAAAAATGTGGATTGTAAAAACGTGTGTAAACCCAGTTTCCTCCTCCCTGTAAACCGGAAAACGGCCCTGTCCGGGTGGCTGCGGTGCCTGCGGCAAAGAACCCGGTGCTTTGCAGCCTGCCCGCGCACGTGGAGCCCTCAGCCGTGGGGCACGGGGCCGTGGGGTTGGGCAGCAGCCACGTGCCGGGGGGTCTGCCTGGCGCAGCTCTGCTGTTGTGGGGCTCCCCCTCCCCACAGGCAGGGGCAGAGCCGAGCTGGGGGTTCACCTTCCTCAGAAAGGGGTTTGGGG
>NW_010228859.1:12962-13223 GCF_000690775.1 Eurypyga helias
GACGGTGCTGGGCACGTGCAGCAGGTCTCGTGGGGTAAGCAAGGTCTGCGCAGGCTTGTTGAAAGGAGGGCAGGGGGAGGTAAGGAAGGGTTTGCTCACAAAACCCTGGAGTTTGCTTCTCCGTATCTTCAGGAAAGGGTTGCTGGCTGGTGGTGCAGATGTGCCTGCCCACCTGGTTGCAGGTGGCGGGTGCAGAAGCAGTGTGTGCGCGGCGCGGCCATGGACGCAGCTGCTACGCACTGACCCCACCGCGGTAAGAAT
>NW_010228859.1:13271-13506 GCF_000690775.1 Eurypyga helias
GACTTGCACCTGCTCAGGGTCGGACCCGGCGTTCAGTTACCCCGGGATGTTCAGAGTTGCCGTGGTGCGATGGGTAGCGGCGAGGGAAAGGCAAGGATGTTTGGCAAAGTCTGGGGTACTTCGTGCTTATGTCGGAGCTCCCATCCCAAGGCTGCGGGGAGCAGACGGGGCCCGTGACCGGGCTAAAATCAGCGCGTTACAGCGCGCGGGCAGCTCGCTGGGCGTCGCGGGTCTG
>NW_010228860.1:0-19009 GCF_000690775.1 Eurypyga helias
GTACTGAGAGTCAGAGCCAGAGAGCTTGACAGCAATCCCAGCAGAGTCCAACCAAGCCACAGCACGACCAGGAAAGCCGACTGACCCACCAACTCATGAATGAATGAGCAGGCAAAGCAGCTAACAAAGGAGTTAGCGAAGGAGTTAAGGAGCTAATGGAAGAGTAATGGCTCCCTAGTCCAACCCCCGCACGTACCAAAGATGACATACTATGGAATAAAATACCCCTTTGGTCAGTTTGGGCCAGCTGTCTGAACTGTGTCCTCAGACACACACTGCCTGCAGTGAGAAAGTTGGGAACACAGCGAGCATCAGAAGCTGGGAAAGACCTTGAACTGGGTGCAAGCACTCCCCAGCACTAAAGAGACACCTTATCAGCACTTCTCTCAGGGTAAATCCAGAAACATAGCTTCATACCAGGCACTGTAAAGAAAATTAATTCTTTCCTGACTAAAACCAGCAGAGTCTCCACCCCTTATTTCATACCATTTACATCATGCACAAATCCCACACTATTCCATAAATTCTCATGAACCAGCTCCTCCCTTCCCATCCCGTCCTACACAGATATCATTCCCTTAGTCTGTGGACCATATTGGCAAGATGTCCATTAAAATGTTCAATAGTCCATGACTTTGGGTCCCATCAGGAGTGGTGGTCACTCAGGACAGAAAAGGTAGTGTCACACTGGATCATTGGGCACTGAAGCCAGCTCAGGTCAGGTCACTGCTGCACTTCTGGCAAGGCTGGACCTCTGTAGGTTTGGGTGATTTCTGCCTTAGTGATTCCTACAACACAGAACGCAGAACAGGGGTTATCTGCAGCAATTAATGTCCATTATGCAATTTAATTCATTGGCTAATTTCTCCCACAATCAAATCCCCTCGAGGTACACATCAGACTTCCCCATCTTCTCTTGGCATACCCACCAAGTACGCCCAGGTCCTTGAGTAAATGCAACCCCACAAACGGGTTTGTTTTGCCTGAGGCAGGAATAACCCAAACTGTTTTCCCCAGCAGATTTTTAACATGTACTACAGGGACTTCATCTCCTTCTACAGTATGTAAAAGTTTTGATAGGGCAGGGCCAACATGATTGACAGATCCTCTAGTGTTGACTAACACTTTTGCCAAATGTGTGTCCCAATTTTTGAGTGTTCCACCCCCCATGGTCTTTAGCTGTCCATTTGACCTTCCCAGAGGTTGGTGGGTGGTAGGGGATGTCATACACCCACTCCATGCCACAGTCTTTGGCTCAAGTGTCTATGAGGCTGTTTCAGAAATGAGTCCTATTCTCTGATTCAGTTCTTCTGGGGTGCCATGTCGCCACAGGACTTGCTTTTCAAGGCTCAGGATAGTATTTTGGGCAGTGGCATGGGGTACAGGATATGTTTCCAGCCACAAGGTGGTTGCCTCCACCATTCTGAACCTATGGCACTTTGCCCTGGCAGGTTTTGGGGAGTGATACAGTCAATCATAGAATCATCACAGAATCGTAGAATGGCTTGGGTTGGACCTTCTGCAGTGAGCAGGGACACCTTCAACTAGATCAGGTTGCTCAGAGCTCCGTCCAGCCTGACCTTGAATATTTCCAAGGATGGGGCTTCTACCACCTCTCTGGGCAACCTGTTCCAGTGTTTCACCACCCTCATTGTAAAAAACCTGTTCCTAATATCTAGTCTAAATCGCCCTTCTTTTAGCTTAAAACCATTACCCCCTGTCCTGTCGCCAGGCCCGCCCATATTTATATTTCAACCATCACCCCCTACACCAAAGAGGCATTACCCTCTTGGCTTGATTAATTGCAGCACGTTTCGCATTCACGGATAACCTCTGTGATAGTGTCCATAGTCAAGTCCACCCCTCGATCACAAGCCCATCTATATGTGGCATCTCTACCTTGGTGGCCCTAGTGTCATCAGCCCACCGAGCTAGAAACAGCTCACCTTTATGTTGCCAGCCCAGATTGACCGGCTGGTTATTTCGATGTTCTTCAGTGGCTTGACTTTTAGGTATGTGGACATCTATGTGACGCACTTTGACAGCCAATTTGCCTAGCCAGGAAGTAATATCTTGCCATAATGTGGCAACCCAGATGGGTTTGCCTCTGCGCTGCCAGTTGCTGTGCTTCCATTGCTGTAGCTACTCCCACGGGGCATTTGCCACCATCCACCAGTCGGTATAAAGCACTGGCCGTTTCCCTCATTCGGCAATGTCCAAAGCCAGCTGGATGGCTTTCACTTCTGCAAACTGGCTGGATTCACCTTGGCCTTCAGCAGTCTCTGCAGCTTGTCGTGTGGGACTCCACACAGCAGCTTTCCACCGCCGATGTTTCCCTACGATGCAACAGGACCCATCAGTAAACAGGGCATATTGCTTATCATTTTCTGGCAATTTGTTATACAAAGGGGCTTCTGCAGCACATGTCACGCCCCCTCCTCTGGTGACATTCCAATGTCTTTGCCCTCTGGCCAGTCCATGACCACTTCCAAGATTCCTGGGTGACTGTGATTTCCTGTTCGAGATCATTGTGTGATCAGTGCAACCCACTTATCCAGGCAGCATCAGTGGCATGATGAGTAGAAGAGACTCTGCCTTTGAACATCCAGCGCTTCTGCAGCACATGTCACGCCCCCTCCTCTGGTGACATTCCAATGTCTTTGCCCTCTGGCCAGTCCATGACCACTTCCAAGATTCCTGGGTGACTGTGATTTCCTGTTCGAGATCATTGTGTGATCAGTGCAACCCACTTATCCAGGCAGCATCAGTGGCATGATGAGTAGAAGAGACTCTGCCTTTGAACATCCAGCCCAACATGAGTAGTCGAGATGCCAGGAGGAGCTGTGCTTCAGTGTCTCAGAGGACCCTTCTCCTTGTGGGATTAGTAAAGGTTGCAGACCAACAGGTGTCAATTGCTACCACAACACTGCACCAGCAACAATACTGCATCAACCAAGATTCCTTGATTCTTATCCATAAGCTGATTCATCACTGGAGAGCCAAGGAGTGATCAGCAAGACTCGTTCACCCTTTAACAGCCCCATATGGATGTTCCAAGGAAGGGTCTCTTCTACACACCATGCAACTGATGCTACCTAGAGTTAAGTGGGTCGCACTGATCACACAAGGAGCTCGAATAGGAAATCCCAGTCACCCAGGGATCTATCCCTCACACTGTTACTTTTTTCATCACAAGAGAGAGAGAATAAAAAAATTACCATCTCCTAACAAACTTACCTACGGTACTCTTACTCTCGGCACGAGTCAGTAAAACAGTGCTTATGACAGACCAAAAGTGTATACATGATTGTATGTGACGCACTTCTTTAGCTTATGACAAAATTTTAAATCAAACTAAACTATAATATATTCCCTGTGCTCGATCTGCAGTATGAGAAGGTTATTGCCATTTAGTTTAAAATAGTTAACTCCTCAAGCTAAGTTCATTTGGTTTAACTAAAAATAAATTTGTCAAAGTTTTATTAAAAGGGTTAAAAATACATTTAAAGCACAATGGACAATCACTTTATTCAGTGAGAAAAACCTGTGAAAGCATTTCATTCATTATCTGGGCAGTTGCAGTCACACTTCTCAAAACTATTGTTCAGTATTGCCTACAGTTTGAGAGCAGTTCATCAATGCAACATTACCAATTTAACATGCAAATTTAGGCTGCAGGTAGTACTAGAAAGGGAAGGTGCCTTTCCTACATAACCTCCATAAAGCTCCCATTATTTTTTAAAAAGCTGGGGGGAATTAAATTGGTATTTTTTATATACAGATGTTTAGAAAAGTCAAATGTTAACCAGAATGAAATATCCTGTTAAAATTCTCCACTGCAAATGAAAAAAAAATGGTTTTGGCAGGGCAACAGACCCAGCAAGTCACATCCTTCTGGGACCTCCATATAAGTAACCACACAACATGCTTATACTGCAGCTCATTCAATTAAACAGCCCTCAAAAGGAGTAGATGTCTGATGGATTATTGTATTATAACTGGGTAATTTGCAGCACTAGCTCATCTACAGGAATATGGAACTTGAAACATCAGATAAACTAGCTATTGTATCTGATCACATAATTTGCCCAAGGCAATGCAATTCCTGATGCTTCAATGAGAGTTGTAAAACGTCCAGTTCATCTTCATTGCCTTTAGTACTATTTCAACTGATATACTACACTATAATTAACAGTGTATAGTTTGCCTTCTAAAATGTTACCCCAAAACCTTTCCAGATCTTGCTGTCAGCAGTTTGTGATTGCAAAGCTGATCACTCAGACTGACATTTTCATCAACCACATTTGACACTGTCAGATTCTAGATTCTTTCTGTGCACACATGTGCATGAACATAAATATATACAGTGTTTGTTCAGAAAGACCTGCTCCCTTCCAAGAAGAAAGCTCATGAAAAATACATTGTCTTACCTATGCAAAAAAAAAGAAGGGGGGTGGGGGTGGGGAGAGGGCCTTTTTCTTTAGCAGGGGTACACTGCTGCTTATTTTCAAGAAAATCTACCTAAAAACACCCACAAAATGCACATTTCTGAGAAAATGTACTTGGCCCTATTCCTCCAGCATGACCCCTGCCCCAACAAGAGGAGTAAAAACCCAACTATCCATGTAAAGGCCAGTTACAACAGCTCAGTATCACAGCAGCAGTAAGATATCCAGGTTGCAAGCAAATACCAATCCTCTGCGTCTCATGCAGAACAAATAAAATCTACCCACAGACAAAAGGAAATACTGCAGAGGGACAAGGCAGAAGTGGAACAGGAAGGAAGAACAGAACGTGTAGCTGGATGCAGAAACTGGTCAGGTAAGGAAGAAAGGAACAGAAATAACAAGATTAGGACAGAAGAGTACACGTAAAAGACGATGGAATTAACAAAGCGGGAGCCAAAAGAGAAGAGAGGCAAAGACTTGTAGAGCAGGGAAATCTGACTGAGATTACTTTGGTATTTGCTTACTAAGAACTGCACTAAGAGAAGCAGGATTGGAAAAAAGTAGAAGGAACAAGGGTCAAGTCTGAGATAACAAGTAGGAGTCCATCTGCTAGAGTTACTGCTTCCTGATCTACAATAAAGATCAAAATAACCAAGTATACACTTATTAAGATATCGACATCTACCTGTGAAAACAAGTAGCAAAGACGTTTTTCCCCAGTGGTCCTGTTCCATGAAGGGTGACAATCTGCTAGCTCAAACGACAATGGTCATCCAAGGGCTTCAGACCTGCTGCTAAACTGTAAGGACATCAACAGAAATTCCACCTTTGGCATTTTGTCTTTTTCTCAGCCTGCTAAGTAAAAAAAAAAAAAACCACCACCCACAAACAAACAAAAAAAAACCACAAACAAACAAAAAACCCACAAACAACCACACACAAAAAGGGCAAAACATATACAGAAAAACTGTACAAGAATATCAAGATTACAATTTGAAGCCACAAATTTGTCCTGAGGCTAGCTGTTAAATGTTTTCTGACAAACTCCCAAAATTCAGTAAATAGACTGACACACATGAATAAAGGACTGGCTTTCCATGTTATTAGAGCAAAAATTTTCATAAAACTCAATAATCAGAGTGTTCAGCAATCATATGGCCTTGCATCTCAAAGAGGATGGCACACTCTAACAGTGGAACATTTGCCCAGTACTTTAAAAAAAATAACATCTTTCTGTTGCAACATCTTGGAGAACCAGGGATTTTCAGAGAAATTCTTAGTGCATTTACATTTTGTATACTTCACTAACTAAGTACACACAAAGTATGCACTGAAGAGGGTTTAAAAGCATTAAAAATGTATCTGTAAGCATAAACCAACAAAGATTTACTGTTTATAGAAGCCAGAAACACTGAAGATTGAAATATCGAGTCAGTCCAAACACCACCCACTGATAAACCCCAAGGACTGTGATGAAATCAAGTCTAACAAACAAAAGTAGTGTAGGACACAGAAATGAAAGGCCTACAGCTGGTATGCCAGAAAAATGCTGACCTCAGTTAAAAGCCATCACTTAAAAGCAGTCCTACAATAGGTGTCTGAAGAGCACAAAACTTCCCATTATCACTGATAACTCTACTACCACATGGAAACCCAGGATTCACAGCAACATCATTTAGAATTAGTGTCCTGATCCTGAGAAGCAGACCAGACCCACTGAAGAAAACCCAAATTACACTGACATAATATCCAGCTTTGATTAAGTCTTGGAAAACATCTGGAATACAAAACTTTTGTTCCTGTTGTCATCCATTCACTATACGCATTTTAATCATCATCCTTTTTAATTATATTTTTTGCTTTGTTTAAAAAAAAAAAAAAATCTGGCTCAACGCCTCAAGACGATCTTTTGCAACAACAGAGCCCGTGACCAGAACAACAGCTAACAGCAAGGCCTGAAACAGCCCAATGCTGTTACCACTTATCACAGACTGATAAGATAATGCTCTGTGCCTGCCTTTCTCCAGCAGAGAGATTTCAAGTTAAAGTCTGAACCAAAACCAGAAGCTGCATTCTCCCTGCTTTGCTTTTTTATTTTCTCCTGCATTTTCTTCTGAACAAGAACAGCTTCAAGCCAGGCCATTTAAGCTGACTTTGGGGGAGAGGAGGAAAAAAGCAATTACTGTCTCCCCAGTCGTATAAATGAGTGTCAGCTAGATGTTTCCTTATGGCAACCTTCTACAGCTAACAAGAAAGGAAAGAAGGAAGGTTAGTAAAATATAAAGAAGCAATCAGGATTTTATTTCAAAATGCTTTGACTATCTTTTCTTAATCTTTACCGAAAGACTAAGGAAGACTTGTCATCGAAAATGCCTGCAATTTAAAGCAGACTCAAGTGTCCAAGCTAGACATCTGAAACATTTAACTGCTTAACACTGCATAGTGATTCCCAACAACATCCTGAATTCCCTAGCCCATTTGTTCCATTAAACAATGCACTTTCAGACACCCTGTCATCCTACTTCCTAGAGACAAATACCATCTCCTCAACATAAAATCTGACACTGCTGTTTGGCACAGACCAACAAACAAAACTATAAAGAATCACAGAATTGCTGATGTTGGAAAGGACCTCTTGAGGTCACCTTGTCCAAATCCCCTGCTCGAGCCAGGACAGCCAGAGCAGGCTCTCCAGGAACATGCCCAGCCAGGCTTTAAATATCTCCACAGATGGAGAATCCACAACCTCTCTGGCAACAATTCCTGTGGTTCACAAAGCCCCCCAGAAAAAAAAAAAAAAAAAAAAAAAAAAAAGTGTTTCCTTGTGCTCAGATAGAATTTCATGTTTTAATTTCTGCCCACAGCCTCCTGTGCTGTCAGCGGGCACTACTGCAGAGTCTGGCTCCCTCGTCTGCATTCTTTCCCGTTAGGTATTTGTACACGTTGATGAGATCACCTCAGCCTTGCCTTCTCCAGGCTGAACACTCTCAGCTCTCTCAGCCTCCCCTCATACAAGAAAGGCTCCAAATCCTCAATCACGTTTGTGGCACTGCAACAGCCTCATTCCAGTACGTCTGTTCTTGTACTGTGGAGCCCAGGACGTGGCCTCACACGTGCTGAGTAGACTAGAAGGATGCCTTCCTTGACTGCTGGCAACGCTCCTCCTGACGCATTCCATGAGGGCACATTTCTGGCTCTTGGTCAGAAGTGTTCTGACCCCAAGCACTTCTCAGCAAAGCTGCTTTCCAGGAAGCTGCACTGACACATAGAGTTATTCCTCCCCAGAAGCAGAACAGAATATTTCACTTTGCTGAACTTCATGAGATTTCCGTCAGCCTGCCACATGCTAGGCATGGCAGCTTGCAGTTTTTGTTTCATATTAGCATGTTAAAGTTAGAAATCATTGGTTTACCATACCTTTGCTAGCATGTGCAGAAACTGAATCTTCACCAAGAATTCACCTCTATCCTTGGCACACCTTTTCCCCTGGAAAAAATAAAATCATTGCTTCCACTTTCCATCCACCTGAGAATTTGACAGGGAGTTGCAAAAATGAAAGGCTCTGGTATCAAGTTGGTCGTGTCCTAGCTTATAAAGTAAGCTTTATGGCTAAGTCTTCTTGTTTGTAGAGGAGAACAAGTTAATTAAATCTTTCTAACCATTAACATACTGCCCCACATATCTTTTGATCTTTGCATATTAAAGTCACTTCTCGCTGTACACAAGATCCTTTTATATGGTATTAGCATACTGTTTTCCTGGAATGTGTTTTAAGGACATATATGATATGGTAACTGCTGTTTCACTCTTTTTTCATAGCGCTGAAATAATGTGTGCATACTCTAAACTTACCTTTTTTCTTTAAGTCATCCTTTTGACGAAGCATACTGTCAAAGAGGCACACTCCCAATCAAAGTCCCCAGCTGAGATGCTCACCCAGGCTGTGGCCTTATAGGAGCAGCATCCATCATCGAGGAAACAACCTGCTCTTCAAAAGAGCATATAGTCAGGTCCTTGGCTAAAAAAAAAAAATTTAAAATTTTAAAAAGTGCGCAGAAACCTATTTCCTATTTTTACTACTTTACAGGGTTTAAAACATTAAAAAAAAAATCTGTTCACAGAAGCAGTTCTAGAGATACGACTTCCTAGAGAAAAAGGCAAATCTCCATTCACTACCTTCACTGCACACTTGAGAGTTTGCTGTGACACACAGGCCTCCCCTCTAGAAGAGACAGCACAATTCAGATCGACATTGCTGAAACCTTGAGCAAGTCCTAAACTAGCAGGTAGAGCCATTATTTAAGAATGACAGATGATTCTCTACGGTTAAAGAAAATTGCTGAGCACTGCAATTCAAAAGCCTCTGCTGAAGTTGAATGGAGCAATAGGGTCTCCCCATTAGGAAACAGCCACAACATTTATGTGCTTTCTGCAAAATGCTTTGCTTTTTTATACAGGCCACCAAGGAATTTGAGCCTCCCTGTATTTCACCACAGTCATACAAGCCTGCAGATACACACATAAGTGGAAAATGAAGGACATGACAATTCGTGATTTTTATACATTCAAAATTGTAAGAGGCTACTAGTAATTTTGAATGCCTCACTGCTGTGTATCCAAAAATCACCACAGACTATTGCAGAGTATCTTAAGAAACCAGAAGGCCCTTTACCAGTCATATGGCCCCTCTACTTTCCTTCTTTTTCCAGCTCCTTGCCGCACAGCATTCCTGTAACAGTATCTGTATTGAGAAAGAACTTCATGTTATTTCTAGATTTTGCAAATTAACAGTTTACAATACATTTTCTTATCTTTTGATTTTGTTCACTGATGGGAGAAGAGGGATCCTCCATTTTATTTGTGTCCATTCTGGCGGAGAAATAATAATAATAAAAAAGAACAGCTCTTTGAGAAGCTTGTGTCAGCTTCATTGTCAAGAAAAAGGTCACTGCATTCCTATTCATGATGACCTATAACCGTACCCATTTAAAGACTTCATTATGCTGTACTAGAGGGACCTCTTTCTCAGAGACTTTAATTTAGCTTCATTGTGAGAATAACAAAACATGCAAGCATCAGAAAACGGTATTAAAAATAGTAAAAACTGATGATCTGCCAGAAGTCTTATTCCATTTGCTATTCACTTTCAAGATGACGTGTGAAGGATGATTTCCAGAAGCATATAAAACAAAATATGAAGCTACTTTTATTCTAAAGTGCCTCTCTAAACTCCAAACCAAGTAAACATTCAAGTTTAGCGTACCTACACAAAAATGATTGCAATTTCTCAAAAAATTCAAGTTCCAACCTCTTGAGTAACTGGGTTAACCCTCATCATCCAAGACTAATATTAAATAATCATGATTAGAAGTGAACCTGGAAAGAAGTTTTAATTAAGAATGCTCAGGAAATAAACTTCAATCACTTACACATTTCATACATCCTTAACTCCACACTAAGAGTACCAAGTGCACATGTTTAGTTATAGACCAAGTACATGAACACCTTCATGATGTAATTTGACCTAACTTTCCAAGGTGACAAATCTCTTAAGCTAAACAGGTTGAGTATTTTTAGCAACACATCTCGATTGATCACTGTTGAATAACCCTCTGAACTAAAGCTGGTCAGACCCAAGACAGCAGAATTTTGGCAGAGATATTCGCATTTCATTTTCACAAAGTAAATCGATAGTTGGGGATGGCAGGTCCTCAAAAGAAAAACTAGGCGTTCTAAGAAACAGAGCTTGCTGCACTGTCTCACACTTCCAAATCACGACAGCCCAGCTGCAAAAGGAAGGCCATGCTCCCTCTACCCAGACAGTGTGCTCGCCTACTGCGCCTCAAGACATGGTGGGGCCAAGAGCTCCTAGGAGTCAATGTGTTATCACCAAACCTGACCCAATTCCAAGCAGATAGCTAACACAACATATGTCCTCCTCAGCTGCACAAACTAATCCTTATTAGTCTCATTTTCCAGCATTACCAAGCACTTTCTGACATAATGTATTTTTTATTCTAGAGATCCATTTTGTTTAATAGATAAGAAGATCCAGAGGCATATTTCACTCGCCGTAATTTAAAGCACCTCAGCAAAACATGCAAGCTGCTTTATTACACATCTATATATTTCTCCATTACAGGAAAGCAAATGTGATTCTAAACCTCGTCACTCAGAGCTGCATAAATTTTATTTTTCTTTGTAAATTTTAGTCTCCAAAATAAGCCTCAGCCTGGATTTATTCCAACTCATCTCAGAACGTAGAAGCATCCAAAAAACTCCCACCTGTGAGATTTTTGGGTTTTTCCCCCACTCCAGAAAAAAATATTCAGAATCTTTGAGCAGACTGAACCACCCTTAACATCATCAATATAATTTCTGGCCATATGCCAGCACCCACACACATCTTGTCCTAACCTCCTATCCACTCGCAACAGAGTACAAGCAGAGAGAGATATATACACCATAAGGAGACATTGTGGGATGAAAAATAAGCAGTCTTTCGGTCTTTTGAGAAAAATAAAAGTGAAATGTCTGTTGCCAACAGCACAAAGTAAAGGTTCCGAGCATGAACGGTAATAACCTAGCTTTAAATAAAGCCAGTTTTAGCATCGAAGGTGGCACATGTGGTACTAGAGCATCTGATGCTTGCTGCAGTTCCTGCATAATAACCATTTTATGGCTCATTAATTCACAGAATGTTTTGATATTCGTAGCACTAAATAAGAGACTCTTTAAAATGCATTTTAAGATAGGGTATTTTGAAATAATCAGACATATATATTCTTCAATTAGTTCTTAATTCTTCATTTTGAGTCTGCCTAGGTAATATTTTATCAAACTTCAAGTCCCCAAGTACACAGGCAGCTTTCCAGTGTAGCGTCATACCATTACTCTGGACAGCCCTGGGACTAAAATTACCAAATCCACTGGAAATTTAATAAAAAACAAATCAGTATTAAAATACAGTAGTATGCTATATACAAAAGTTTTACATTACTGTAAAGATTAAAGGTTTAAAAATGTGAAAACTGAATTTTCCTTTTAATCATGAATTCAGCCCATCTTCTTATGTGCATTATGGCAGATTGATTACATGATGACACAGTGGTTTTTTCCAAGCAATGCTGCCTTGCTGCCTGTATCCACGACTAGGATAACAGCACGGAGAATGAAGCAGGACTATGCTTAATGAGGCTGCTATCTGCAGAACCTGGCTTCACTTGTTGCAGATGCCAGATTTACACTGAACATACGGGAAAAGACAACATTGTGATTGAGGCTCCTGAATGTCACCTTAGAGAATTAAATTACCCCAACTGCCCCACAGCTTCTACTCGATTCTAGACAATCAGCTATTCCACATTTACTCACCCAGTAACTATCCCTCAACTTCTGTCCACGCAGACACCTTTTGAAGCAGCACAGGTCTTCCACCAAGGAACTCAACTTCAGTGTCGAAGAGATGAAATCCCAGTACCTATCTCTCCAGGTCACAGGTATCAAAATGAAACTGGGCATCCAAAAGTACATTTTGAGCATCAGTATCTATAAGACCCCTAAGATCAGAATATCAATATAAGAATATGGAAAAAAAAAATTTTTTTTTAATAATGTAGCCAGACATTACTGTCTGTGAAAAAAGAAACAATGATGAAGTAAATCTGGGTTTTAGCTGCAAGTGAAAGAGGCAACACAAGAAATATGTTTTGAACAACATGGATAACAAGTGTATCACAGCTGTTCATTTGGGAAACAGGGTATAGTTCCAAATGCTGTGCACAACACTATACCTTATTTACTTAAGTGTTTCTACAACAACAATCCACAGAAATCACCTTATAAGAATATTAGAAGTGAATTCTCTATGTAGGAAGCCAGAAAACACATTCCAGTCTGAGAATATGCAACATATATCCCCGTACAGGACACGTGAGAAAAACTGCGACTTGGAATAACATACCAAACAATTCTAACAGTCCGATGCGTTATCCTGGGAGGTCACCTCTGGAGATACAGCCACCAAACTTCCGTATCTCTGAATGTAAAAGCATTTTCAAAACCTCTTATTATCAGGTTTTCAAGAACAGTGATTCAAGGAGGGACACCCATCAACCTAGTCTGATGTCCTAGCTTGGTGAGGGGATGACTCTGATTTGTTTTTAAAGAAGCATGAGATGAAACCACTAGTGGAACAAGGAAGTTTTCTTCCTTAATCTTATTTTAGGAAGTAGGTGAGCAATTTTGCAGAAGTTTCCCAAAGTAAGGTAATGTGTGGCGTGTGAGACAAAGCCTGGAAAGTTCCAGCCTAAATAGTTAAAGCTGGTAGTCAGCAGGGGCTGAAAACAGAATCTTCTATTTTAAAGAAGCTTTACTCCCTTCAACAGGTACAATAAAAAACAGCAAAGTAGTAACTTACACATTCTCTTACGTATCTTCTCAGGTATAACAAACATTTCCACAGCCACAACTGCAACTTCACATGAACAACACTAGTTGGTGGGAAAAGAAATAGAGCAGAAGCATTATTCAGACAAATACATTATTTGCACACATGGAATATTGAGGGCTAAGGGGGAAGAAGACCAAACAATTTCAACAACAACAACAAAAAAACACACTAATGGAACACAATGAATTACTTCAGTGTCCTCTCAAGGTCTGCGTGAGGCATCAGGCAGCTTTTCAGCATCAGTAGCCCATAAACCTGAAATTGTGATCTCCCTTCGCAGCACCGTATTTTCACTTTTTTTTCCATCCTCCTTTCATTTCACCAATTTCTCATTCTAAGATTTCACCCACTATCCACAAACCTGTGTCCAATTTAGTAATTCAGGAACTCCTACAAATTTTGGCTAGCTCTTGCAGGTCATGTGCAGGCAGGTCAGACGTGCACTTGCAGTGGCTTGGGGCATACAGACAATTCACAGTCCAGGGTACCGTAATGCACTTGTTCCAAAGCAAAACCAAGTTACGTGAGCTGCTACAATCAGAAGCCTGACAGTTTACGTACAGTTTTGTATCGTCATGCATATCAATTCTTCTTTACAGCCCTGCTAGTGGTAGGAAACAGGTGATCACTCCCCTCCTGTAACTCCTTTAAAAAAATAACAAAAAAACTAAACCAGGAACCTAAGTGGAAAAAAATTCAAGGCCATTTTGCTTTCCTTTCTCCTTCTCTGACTGCCACATCCCTCAATAGTGTCTTTAGTCCATGTGGGTTACTACTATGTGGGTTACTACTATTCAATGCTTTCTGATATCTAGCAGGCAGAGCCATACCACTATTTCTGAACATTGTACCTTAACCCTTAACCTGCATTACTAAAAAAAAATTTAACTCCGTACTAAATTAGGAAGAAGTCCAGCTCTTTTCTATTCAGAAACACTTTTTAATGACTGCTAAGCTGTGGAAAGAAAACAGAAAATTCCAGTAATTTCCTCCTCAGATTTTCTGAAATTATTCCTAGCAATGTTCTGAATATTAAACATTTAGCAGATTTCATATTTACTTTGAAAGTTTTGATCCTTATTTGCCTTTCAGCAGGCCAATGATTTTCCCCCTTGATTCAAATTGCTGTTCTCTGTTCTTCCATACGCTACTTTTCAACCATTCTGAGACCTTTAGCACTGCTACTCTTATATTTACATGCAAAGTTGAAAAAAAAAAAATACAGATTAAGGAAGCCCACAAACTATCTTCAGATAAAATACTTAAAAGCATTTTAGGTTATTATAATGCTATTTTTACTAGGCTTTCCTTATAACGCAGAAGTTAGAACATGGGGAAAAAAAACCAAAACAACACGCCACAAAACAAACAAAGGAACAGGTAGAGGACTTTCTAAAATCTTTACTTTGAGCAAAACTGTATTATGTATGTGTCATTCTGGATTTCCAACAATTACAAAACATCTTTGAAGTTAACAGTAAGTGATTTATATATTTTTAACCAAAATCATACATAAAAAGACAGAGATTTTAAAAAGATGAGGTTGCATGATTAGTTTAATTTAAGGAAACTTGTTAGTTTTTTTCCTTGGAAGTAGAAGAAGGAAATCAGGGAACAGCCCTGATTTCTAAAACACAGTGCACTCAGGTTATCTGACCCAAATAGAAACTGAAGGAAGAAAACAAGTTGAAAACATGCCAGGAAGTTACACTATTCCTCAAAAGTTGACTGGATAATAGAAGTGATATCTTTATGATTTTGTGAATAATGGGTTTTATTAGTATTAAGTTAAAGCAAACAGCCAGAACAATACATATGCAACTTCTACTACACACAATATAAAGAATGTAAATTATAACCTCTGTAAAACAAAAAAAAGGTACTGAAAAAGCCAACACAGTGGTTACGGACTTTCCATCCCTGAAAACAGGCTGGGTTCTGTGTTTAGAGAACAGCTGTGGTTTGCTTATTTAAAATGAAATAGGGTGAAACACATAATCGAGTATAAAGAAAAATTCATGGAGTTACATGGATCCTATGAGAGCAAACTCTAGATTAGTAATGAAAGAAAAGATAGTTCACCTAGTAAAAGAGATTACAAGTGGGCTCAGGTTTCAGTTTTTAGTGGTGAGGGACAATGGGAGAAATTACCCAGGATTTTTGTAACAATTCATTTAATAACACACCACTTTCATAACAGAAGTGTTTTACACTTGCACAATGTTAATAACTTTATTATACATGGAAGCCTGTAATAGGCTGATTACACAATAAGACTGCAAACAACCACTGGTACTTTCCTGACACCAGAAAAGTACGTAAGACTGAAACATCACCAAGAGTACATAAAAAACCATCAGCATAAACATCACCAAAATTACATTAAAAAACTAATCAAAAAATACATTTGCAAAAAGTGGTTTAGAGCAGTGCCACTGCCTTTCAGCAGCTTTGAATGGTCACCAGTATTTCTAGCAGGTTTCCGTGGCTCCACAGGCATTCATCAGGATTCACATATAATAAATAATGTACCACAAAATATACATAAAGTAAGGCAATAATTCCAAAGAGAAGTTCTGTTGATACTAACAAGCCACTCAAGTTCTATTTTTGTAGCTGATGTCACCACCTCCGACGACATCAAAGAAAGCTCTGGTGGAACTGCAGCCTTCGGCCCTAAAAGCCTGCAGTGACGAACTGCTGCAAACCCCTGCATGTGGAAAGAGCTCCAGTGACAGCACTGGTACGCCGCTGGGCACAGGGGTCCGCGTTAGCTAATCCTGACACAGGACAGGGGCCTGCGCGTGCACAGCTGGGAGTATGTTATTTCTTATCGCACGTGGAAACCTCGACGTAACTCTTAAAACAGGTGGGTGTTTATTATTCATAACCTGATGTCATGCGACACCAGAAAGTACGTATTTAGATATGCACTTTCTGAAACGTAAAAGTTTTTAAATGCCAGATGTTAATTTGGGGTGAGAGACTGAGTGGGGAAGCAGGGGAAGAAAAGGTGTAAATTTAGGGGTAGGGGAAAAGCCAAGATCAAGTCCGGAGGAACTGGAAGCACAACAAAAGAGAAGGAAACTCATACAGGAAGAGCATGGAAAAGGGGAAGAGACCAACTTTTTTGAACCACGTATAATAAAAAAAAGGTACCCCAAAAGCCTATCTGCATCATGACTGTCCTTGCCTGTTGGGGTTTTAAAGACATGAACCAGACGTGCAGATTTGATTCTCACAGTTTGTGTCAACAGAATCTCTTTACAGAATTACAGTCTTACACAGGAGTTCTGGGGACATTATTATTTATATTAAAGCTACCATTCCGGGCTCTTAGTACAGACCCAAGAATATTTGCTCCACCTGCCTGGAATGAGCATCACCTGGAAGAACAGGAGTACTTCAAAAGCAACGAGATCTAGGTAGCAAAATTCTTTCAGATCAGCCCAGACGTAAGAGACAGCAATTTGAAATGTCACAGATCCCTTCCTTAAAAAAGCTGAGATATTTTTGTCACTGTCTGTAAATTGGAAGTTCCAATACACTAGAGGTGCATAGAATTCCCATGCTTCTTTACACTTTCCTGAGAGTAAAGCAATTAGAATAAACCTTAGTCCTAGGAACAAAGTTATTTTTTTGCATTTTAAACTTTTGGGCTATTCCCTGACGATCTATAAATGTAAATTTGATTGCTAAACATTGTCACTTGAACAAAACCACTATTTCAATCTATTGATTTTTGATTAAAAACCATAATAAACTGATCTAAAAAAAAAAATTCACGTTAACAAACTAAATATGAAAAGTTGCATTGAAAGGGCATGTTACATTATTAATAGGACCGTGTAGAAACATTCCAATGGCAGTGTTGTCAAAGTAAAACAAAATTACATTAAAAAGACCCCACAGCCTGGTCACAGTCGGGACCTTACCTGTAACTCTGGCTGGTGGGGGTTTTTACTCGTGTACTACATGGCTCACTTACATCAGACATCATATTTGTATACCCTGAGAAATCTGACACTGAAGTCCTTACTCTATGGTCCACTTCTCCATTAGAGTTAGTGATAAAAGTCATTGGCACCCTGCTGCCCGACTTAAACTGAGAACCGAATGCTTGTGCAAAGTTCTCGATCTGGTAGGTTGCTCTAGGCTCTATGTCCTTCTGAGGATCTATCTGGCTAGTTAAGTCCTGAGACGGGATCTGAAAGCTCGATGAGGATTCCAAGTTTTTCTGTTCCTTCTGGCCAGTCAGTTTCTGAGATGTCGACTGGTAGTTAGATGAAGTCTCCAAGTTTTTCTGCGGATCAATGAGATCATCCAGCTCTTGAGAAGGAGTCAACTGTTGATGCGTAGCCTCCAATGCAGACAAATAAAAGCCTGGTTGAGATCCAAGCAACATCCCAAACGGAGGTTTTGGCAACGCAGTTGGCAATACTGAGGTAACGGATTGGCTGAAGCCACACTCAAGTGGAGATGTAGTGTATATCTGTTTGTCTTGAAACAGAGTGTGGTTGTGGAGAGTTGAAGACAAGCTGACAAACTGGAAACTGGGTCCAAAAGCAAAACCAGTGCTATTGGTTGTTCTTTCAAAGGCTTGCTGGAGGTATTTGGAGTATTCTTGTAACATGCTCGCCTTATCATTTGAAACTGTTTGAGAGTTAGGGCTCAAGTTTTCTTCCTGAACTATCTCTGAATGTTCTCCTGAGGTGTGCAAGTCCACACGCTGTTCAGTTATACTGAAAGGATCTTCTTTCTGGCCTTCCGATTTGTGAGAGTACTGGTCCAAAAGGCTCTGTAAGACTTCATCAGGAATACCAGACTTGTCATGGCAAGACTTTATTTCGCTATTTAAGGATGCTGAATCAATAAGAGATAACGGAGCTTCATTATCCATAACACTAACACCTGCAGACTGGATGACGGACTGCTGGGAGGTCATGTGTCCGACATTAACTGAAAAGGCACTGTTACTGCTTGCAGTTTGTAGGTATCTTCTTTTCTTTGAAAACTGCATGGCATCATCGTAATTGCTACTTATTTGACCCGGTTTACCACCTGTACTTTGGAGAAGGCCAATAGTTTCTACACCGGTATTGGCTACTAGGCCTAGAGAGCCACTTTGTTTCCCAGACAGTGGTTTTTGCCCCAAGATATCTGGCAGCGGTGATATAAAATTAAGGTAATTTTTGTCCGCCTGTTTTCTGCTTCCTTTTTTCAAGACCAATTTTGGCACTTTTTTCTGAAGCTCTTCTACGCCTGTGCCAACCAGACCACCGCTGGAAGACACAATAGGAATATCAACTGCATAATTTGGCATGGTCACATTACTCGTAACTTGAGATTCAGTTACTTTGCTGCTACACTTATTTCCTTTGTTTTCAGTGGATATACTTTTTGTTTTACTTTTTCTCCTTGAGGAACTTGTATTTCCCTGAGACAACGCAGCCAAGCTACCCATGTTATTTGATGATCCAGGCTCCATTCCAGCACCTGCTTTACCTATGGCTTCACCACACGTTCTTCTGTGCTTCAACAGTCTATCAGTCCTTGAAAAATACTGCTGACAAGTGTCACATTTGTATGGCTTTTCTCCACTATGCGTCCTCTTGTGTCTTTCCATGTGGTACTTCTGGATGAACTTCATACTACACTGGTCACACCCAAAGGGCTTCTCCCTGCTGTGGATCTTCTCGTGCCTCTGCAGCAAGTACTTCTGGATGAAGCCCATGCTGCACTGGCTGCACTGGAAAGGCCTCTCCCCGGTGTGAATGAGCACGTGTCTGCGTAAGTGGTAGGAGCTCCTGAAGGCAGCGCTGCAGTGATCGCAGACGTGAGGTTTCTGGCTGGGGGACGCGATGGCACCTTCCGCCTCTCCCACCAGGGGGGGTTTGGACGAAGCGCTCGGCTTCCGCTTGGCTTTGATTCCCTGAGTTTCTGGCTTTGGCCTCTTTGCCTTCTTGACCTGGGCATCGTGCTTTGGCTCACCCGAGCTCCCAGGGGCGCCCTCGCCTCTGCCACTCAGTAACAGGTCTCGGTGGGGATGCTGGTGCAGGTGGTGAAGAAGGCTGAGGTCCTGAATCACACTCTGGCCAGTTCCTTCCCC
>NW_010228861.1:0-328 GCF_000690775.1 Eurypyga helias
CCGGGCGCGGGGCCCCGCCGCGCGGAGAGGCTGGGTGCTGGGGAAGGGGTGGAGGTACCTAGGGACAGCACGCGCTGGCAAAACGCCTTCAGCTGCGTGAAACAGCTTGTCGTTTGGTTGTCAGGCAAGCTAGAACACTGCACTGTCCTCTTCCTTAGTTCAGCCGAGCAATCCTGGACCATCGCCCTACAGAGAGGGAAAAACGCACCTGTCGAAGTTAAACAACAGCGTCTGACCCACTACAGCTGTATTTCAGCTACCTCTTGTCGAAGCTTTACAAAAGAAAAAGATACATTATTTCCAGGTTTTTTGTTTTTGTTTTTTTTTT
>NW_010228861.1:352-14946 GCF_000690775.1 Eurypyga helias
TTTTGTCCCGGAGTGTTTCCTTCATTCCAGAAAATAACACCCTGCAAGGGAAAATCCTTGTTTTGCACAGCCATCTTTTTATCGGAGAAAAGAGTTTCTTCAGACTGCGACTTTCTAGAAACAGGGCTGGATGCTACCGGTCAAGTTCATGTGCATTACAGACATGAAAGGATTTTTTTAGTTAACAAAATGTAGATAGGAATCGTATTCATAGAATCATAGAATCACAGAATGGTTTGGGTTGGAAGGGACCTTAAAGCCCATCTAGTCCCACCCCCCCTGCCATGGGCAGGGACCCCTTCCACTAGACCAGGTTGCTCCAAGCCTCATCCAGCCTGGCCTTGAACAGTTCCAGGGATGGGGCATCCACAGCTTCTCTGGGCAACCTGTGCCAGTGCCTCACCACCCTCTCTGGGAAGAATTTCTTCCTGACAGCTAATCTAAACCTCCCTGATTTCAATTTGTACCCATTACCCCTTGTCCTATCACTACAGGCTCTTGTAAAAAGTCCTCTCCCAGTACTCTTGTAGCCCCTTCAGATACTGGAAAGCTGCAATGAGGTCTCCTCGGAGCCTTTCATAATATTGGCTTTCATAATAATTTCTACCCATGTAGATAAATTTGGATAAAGAAGTTAATTCAGCAGGCATCTTCCTTCACATATTTATTAGCAAAAGATTCTCCATATGGAAGAACAGAGACCACGTTTTGTTCCCTTTTTTGCTGAGGTTGCATTCAGCTGTGATTTGTTTACAATAAATGATTGCGCATCTTTAAAATCATAGAGATTTTTATAGTGATGCATTTTGTATAATCTTATAGTGGTATATATTGATAGAAGTGAGAAAACATCATTTATGTAGACAGTATATACATAGGAGAATACCAGGTAAAGAAGAGGTAATCAAATCATCAGCTTCAAAAATCTAACCTCAGCTTTAGAAAGTGAAGCTTTTCTATAGATTAAGCGAATGTTGATAATGATTTGTATTTTTAATTAAGAATTCTTAAACCTGATGAATAAAATCCCTAATAGAAACTACTTTGAGTTCAAAGAGACTGTAAACATAAAGAGTTGATAGCTTGAGAAACTTTATGTTAGGGTTAATTATTTCAGTTGCAGAATGATGTGCTGTGAATAGCTGCTTCAAAAGGGAGAGAGGCTGCTGTTCTAATGCTGTGTTGAACTCTGCCCTGTACTACAGAAATGGGGAAGGAAATGCTTGTGTGTTTAAGTCTGTGACTTCCAGGAGCCTACAACCATCCCTCCTTTTGGTGGGAAAGCCCATCTGTCAAGCAGGGAGGGTAGAGCAGTGCAGGCAGCTGTGGGCTGCAACCTCTGTCACTGGCTCTGCGGGAGCTGAATTTCATTTTTGAGATATGTTTTGACTGCTCGTTCACTTAGGTAACGCAGCCAATTCCCCTTCCAGCACACAGGAGAAACTCTTGAATCGTCGTCTGGTGGCACTGAGCCCACAGAACTGTGGGGACAGGCTTTGATTTTGAACCTTACTAATGATTGCTGTTGTTGCCAGGGTTGTGACTTCATTCGCACAAGCTTCGTTTGCTCCCGAATACCTCATAGAACTTCTCCTACCCTGGGCAGCATTACGTCTTGCCGCGTGCCAGGCATCCAGGGGAGATCTGGTGGGTGCATCGCTCCGCGGGGCGAGGGCAAGTGGAGAAGGTCCCGTCCTTCTGGCTCCGCTGTCTTCTTTCCTCATGTTTACATCAAGACCATGCTGCAATTATCACACATTTCCCAAGTGCGTTCGCAGTTATGGGTTGTTGCTTCCTTGCTGGGGAATGATGTCTTCCTCTCTTTAGGTGATTGCCCTTGAGGGAGAGGACCTGCACGCAATTAACGGGTGGTTGTTCGGCTCCCAGCTGGCACCCGTTGCTGCACAGTGGCATTGACAGCTTAGGCCTTTCCCGCACCGGGCAGCAGCTCTGCCAAAAGCTGGTTTCTGATCACACCTGGCAGCAGATGCTGCCTGTAAATGGCCGGTGGGTACCCGGGCATGTTACCAGCAAGCCCTCGGGTTTCTGCGGATGCATTGGCCAGCGAAGGGATGCAGAGGGTCATTCATCCCTGGGCTCATTTCAGACCTTGGGAATCTTTGTAAATGGTCTGCACCTGTTGTGTTAATCACTGCGTTGGCAGGAATCACTTCTAGGTCCTTCTTCAGGGATACAGGACTTGAAAGTCCCTCTGTTGAGCTGTTAAAGGTGCAGACAAAGTTACTGTGTTTGAGGATGCTAATACCTAGGTTTCAGGGGGGCTGGAATAGGGGCTCCCAGAGGTGGATTTTTCCTGGAACAGCCAGTTAGCAAGTGAGGCATCAGATGAAGAACAGCATAATCAACTTGCTCTGGTACCAAATAAAATTCTCAATTTGAATAAAAATATTAAATAAGTAATACATATAGACCAAACTTTATTCCCTTTTATGCAGAAGTTGCATTCAGCCACAATTTATTTCCAATAATGGTACTGTAACTTTAAATATCTTACAGATTTTTATAGTGAGGAGACATAAGGATCTGGGAACAGAGAAGTGCAGAAATGAACATACTCTGTCTATGAGGAGAGTACAAACTCCTCTACCAGTAGATGCTTTCATAAATGCCTGTAGACATTCTCCCATTCCAAAGGTGTCAAAGAGCTCAAGGCTGCAGTCAGAAGCATCAGGCTGTGTCCCGAACACCAGGTTACTGCCTTCCAAGGCAAGATCTCGTCTTCCAAAGGGGAAAGTCTTTCTCAGACTCATGTTTATTTTAAAAGTATTATCTGCCTGAGCATCTATGAAGAATTAGGGGTGGTTTGTTTTCCTCCCATCTTTGGGATCTAAGCCTAGATTTTTTTTTTAGCATGGTAGAGGGAATGGGAGCCGTTCAGCTCTCATTAAAGACAGTGTTTGCCCTTAGAAAGAGGTTTCAAATGAAGCAAACTAACAAACGCTAACTAACAGGGGGATATATCAGGGTGAAAGCAAGCTTGCTTAATCTTCCTGTGACCCAAGCCATAAATGTAACCAGAACCCTTCCTCTTCCTAATTTTTGGAGACATAACTTCTGATACATTTAGGTTAACTAGAGAAATTTTTAATTTCTTGAACTGGTGGTGAAATGTGAACTAGTCCTCTTGCATTTTGACTTAGGTTAGTTAATTCTGAAAGTCAGTGAGAACAGCCCATGCCATGAACACAGTAATGCTGCCGCTTTTTGGAGAGGGATCAGACTGCATCAGGCGTGTGGCAACACATTTGGAAGAGGAGAATGGTAACTACAAAAATGCAGGTGAGGTTCAGAGTACAGAAACCAAGATGAGTCTCCAAGGACTGCTATTACTGCAAGAGCAAGATACTAAACCAATACCACAAAATCAGCTCATAAGTGACTTACTGACTTACGACTTCTATGCAGATCTCTCAGACATTACTGTTGGGATCATTCTGATAATACAAATGAAAACATTACAGTAAATTTGTTATCTGTGCCCTTAATTGACAAGGTTAACAAATACAGCTGAGGGACTGTTTAAGGATGACAAGGTTGCCAGAAGTACAGATAACAAAGAAGCAAAGCAGTCGAGAAAAAATTACAGTATGGCTAGATGAAAATGTTTAAGAAACATTTCTATTTAATAGGTACCTTAGTAAAGAGGAATTCAGCTAAGCATGTTTCATCAGACAGGTGCCATACAAAAAGGCAATCAGAAAAGGAAGCTCCACAAGAGATGGGCAAGTCAGAAAAGTGTGTTCTACTGGTACTATTAGTAGTATATACTAACAAAGCAGACTAAGCTAAGCAAGATGTGTTGGTAGAATGATGGCAGTTTTTATAGACTGTTCTCCCTACAACCTAAAAAAAAAAAAAGGCAGTAAGGACTTTAAAAGATTTGGTTTTACTGACTGAAATCCTGTGTATTGGGCACTAGCGCAGAGTTACGGTAAGCCTGAACTTTTCACATCTCATTCACAAGTGATGAGATGGGATAGAAAGCTGATGTTTCAGTTGTGGCTTGGTTCTACTCTATTGTATTTTGTTATAATTACACTGGTTTGAGAGTGAAATTACTGATGAAGTGGCGCATGATTCCCATGTCAACATAAAACCTCTACAAACAAGGATTTGGTCACTAAAATACACACATCACAACATACTATCCTATCATTTACATCTGACAAGACATATCCAGTGTTTTGGTTGGCCATCAAATGCAAGGGAATAGCCAAGTTTCCAATAGCTTCACTTTCCAAACTTTAAATGAGACTTCAAAAGCTGTAGAAATGCAATACAGGATTATGAAGTCCTATACATACAGTATAAAATCTTTCAAGAAGGAAGAACCGTGGGTGCAGTTGTTGTTATGCTAACTGACAGAGTTTCTGGAAATGGCTTGGGATTTGTTATGAAGTCTTTAAAAATCTTTTCCATCTGCTCTTTCTCTGAATTATTTTAGGGTGCATTTGTAGAAATGCATCCACAATATATCGTGGCCTCAATACGTAGATAATATTTGAAATATGCATTTCCACTATAAAGCTGTGTTTAAAGTAATATGGACACTGATTTCCCTGAAGAGGCATCCAAAGTAATGCTAGGACTGGGAGTGACTGAAGACTCAGACTGATAGTCTTGGCTAAATCATAGTCTGAGGAAAGAAAAATTCACTTGGTCATTAGTCTCAAAAGAGTGGATGTTGTCTTCCTGTTCAATGCATATCAAGCCTGAGAAAGGACCGGGTTTTTATTCCACAGGCATACTTCAGCAAAACAGGATCCAATCTACGGAAATACCCATCCTGCGAAAACTGATCATCTATCCCACAAAAATTAGGAGGCTGCACATCCTGTGGTAAGAACAGGATGGTTATTACAGGTTAGTTATTAGTTAGCCAAGATGCTGACACTATGCAAAACACTCTCACTGCAGTAAGCCTTCGGCTGTGGACCAGTGAAGTGCATGTTTCCTCATGTTGACTTGGTTATCTGAGAGATCAGGCACACCAGATCTTTTCTTCATCTGCTTTTCAGGATAGAAGTGCTTATAATACTAATATGTGAGATGTAGTGGTTCAAGTTGCTGATGAAAAAAAAAATCCCCAGAGGACCAGAGCTCCAAGTCATGGTTTGGGCAGTAGGAGCGTGAGACACCAAGGCTGCAACCAAAGATGTCATCTTTAAGGGGAAGCAGCAGACCTCTTTCTGTAACAGCTCTTGCATGTTAGGCACTGAATTTTGCAAGCATTGATAACCCCGTTGACAAAAGCTTTACAGCAGGCTGAGGATTCATACAGTCTCTAAAGTGCTGTAGCCTCAGCAGCAGGAAATTAACCTTGTGAGGAAGTGGTGAAGGAGTGAAATGTAGAGACAGCTGACAACACTAAAGAAATTATTTTTCTGTTTGGATGCTATCCCTAAGCTACTGGTAACTTACCAGCACAGAAGGAAAAGTGGAGGGGCTTTTTGCTGGTTTTTTTTTTTTTTTTTTTTAATTCCTACCCTGTATATATGGAAAACTGTTTGGGTTTTTTTTTTTGGTCATGATTAAGGGCATTTGTGCACTTCTGAAGAGAGAGATGATTTTTTTCCTCCTGGTTATGCCTAAAGTCTTAAAGAACCTTAGTGTTCCCATGCACTGCTGAAGCTCCTGAAGAGCTGTGGTACCAAGAGACTATCTCCATACCCTCAAGAAATTTTCAGAATAGGAACGGCAATTTGGCACAAATCCTCCTTAGTTTACAGGGGATGAACATGGCTCCACCTGTCTGGAGGACTTCTACAAGCAAAGCAATCATAGAATATAACTAGAAGCTGGCAGGATCTTGAAAAAACCCCACATTCTAGTCTATCGTAGTTTGCTTTTACAAGGATGTGTATAGAAGGAAAAAGTTTCATTCCCTGGCCCTTGCTCCCAAGGGCTTAGGATCAACATCTTCAAGCTAAGGGTAGGATATGTGCGGCTGCTCAGTTCCGTGACAATGGCTCAGTTTCTCACCCTCAGCTTCTTCTTGTCCTCTGTCATCCCCAAATACAGTGTTGAAGCAAATTGTTATTTTTCTTTCTAGTCACCAGATGCAAATCTAGGCATGCAGCCAGCTTCATGTATCCTTGGAGAGAAATAATAAGACAGACCTTCTGGGAAGAGCAAGCAAGGAGTTCAAAGGACAGATATGCTTCCAGCTGCGTTTATGTTATGCTTACACAAGCCTCAGCACCCACAGAAAAACTAAAAAACCATCAGAAAGTAAAGTTAAGCCAAACATCAGGTAGTTAGACCATCACCACAGAGGAGCAAACTGTTATCAGTGCATTAGTTACCAAAGAAATACCAGCAGCCATCATCTTTCGCTAGTCATGCTAATCACAGCATTGAGTGCAGCATCACGCAGAGTGGAGGGAGACGTGTCATTCCCAGAAAGTGTGCAAGGATAGTCTAATCCCAGAAAGCTGCTGAGTTCACTCCACCCAATTGTATCCTGAATAATCAGATGTGGCAGGAAGGGAATGAAGAAGAGAATTTTATTTGCTCATGTGTTGGCTGAACAGAAAAGCAGACATCTCTCTTGGCTTGAGAAGCCCAGATGGATAGGTGAGGACTAGAGACTGCTACTGCCAGCCCCTCTGAAGCAATGAAGTGCACAGAGTGTTGTTAATACATCGCTGTTGGTTTGAGATGCTTATTGCTGAAACTGATGGCGATAAAACTGCTTTTCTTGGATAATGTAGCAACCAAAATAAGGCTTTTCTTCTTTTTGTGACAGTCTGGGAACATGCTAGTGGAATTTCCTAATGCATTTCCTAATCTTTATACATTTGTCCTTCTGGCACATCCATCAGGGTGGTTAGTAGAATTTAGGGACACAGAATCATAGAATCTTTTAGGTTGGAAAAAGACCTTCAAGGTCATCAAGTCCAACTGTAAACATAACCTTGCCAAGTCCACCACTAAACCATGTCCCTAAACACCTCATCTACACGTCTCTTAAATACCACCCCTGGTTGGTGACACAACCACTTCCCTGGGCAGCCCATTCCAATGCTTGACAATCCTTTTGGTGAAGAAATTTTTCCTAATATCCAGTGTAAACCTCCCCTGGTACAACTTGAGGCCATTTCCTCTTGTCCAGTTACCTGGGAGAACAGACCAGCACCCACCTCCCTACAACCTCCTTGCAGGGAGCTGTAGAGAGCGATCAGGTCTCCTCTCAGCCTCCTCTTCTTCAGGCTGAACACCCCCAGCTCCCTCAGTCGCTCCTCACCAGACTTGTTCTCCAGACCCTTCCCCAGCTCCGTTGCCCTTCTCTGGACACGCTCCAGCACCTCAGTGTCCTTCTTGCAGTGAGGGGCCCAGAACTGAACACAGCACTCGAGGTGCGGCCTCACCAGTGCCCAGTACAGGGGCACAGTCACTGCCCTACTCCTGCTGACCACGCTGTTCCTGACACAGGCCAGGATGCTGTTGGCCTTCTTGGCCACCTGGGCACACTGCTGGTGAAATCTGTGGGTGCTGAATGGGTTAAAACAGATGTTTCTTAATATGTCTGTGACTGCTAAAAAAGAAATGCCTAGAAAAGACGACTGGAAACCAAACTTTATGTATGATACCTCTGTAAGTCTGCTTAGTAGGAAGAGAAATGCTGACCAGTTTTGATGCACGCAGTCAAATGACCAGAACAGCACCCACTAGCAATCTATAGACACTTGTATCCTGCAGCATTGTTGTGCCCTACTCTGAAAGTAAATGGAGTATGACTAGTGAGGCAATAAGTGTGGCCACCAGAAAAAAAGAAATGGTATCTGGGGAAATCTAATAGACTGTTCGAACTTACAGCATCTTGGTTTCTGCTGTGACAACCTCCATGGTCCCAAAACTACGTCTTGTAAGACGTCCTGAACCAAAGAATAACAACGTCATTGCAGTAACACTCTAAAAGCAAGGTGGGGGTTTTTTCCATCCTGAAAAACCTATTGACACACATAGCTGAACCACACCAGACAAAAAAAGCACAAACCCATGAACAGTACATATTCCATGTTAGGTGTGCAGCAAGTGATTGCCACTGAATGCAGTACTTACTTTGTTTCTATTTTATGAGCACCGGGCTAATATATTCATCAGGGTCTGTTGGTGCATTTGAGTTTGAAGGAATATGTTGGGAAATTGAACCTCTTTTAGTGATTACCCTTATTTATCAACAGGAAATTCAAATGTTCTTTGGGAATCAACACTATTACTGAGACCCATTTATGTTCATTTGCACTGAAGGATAACATTTACTGAAATGTCACCTGTCAGATTATTTGCCGTTTCAGACCTGCAACAAGAGTTTTGTGCCTCCCCAAGTCCCGAGGTCTTCCAGATCTGTCCAAGGTCTGGCAAATAACTCCTGCTGCCGTTCAGTGAAGGGACTAGGGGGCAGAGCAAGATTTTGGATCAGGGGCATAAAAGGAGACTAAGAAGATCAGCATCTGTATTTCAGCAGCCAAGATCTGTAGCATCAGTCGTCCTTGATGGTTGTAAGGTTGCATTGTGGGTTTCACAGGACCACCACTGGTTGAATAGAGCAAGTCCACGACTGGGTGAGTATTTTGATGCTCCAGGTCCAACTCAAGGATGTTTGTCCCTAACATAAGCAACTGGATCAGAGTGGCCATTGGTGATGAGTACTGAGGACTTCAATCCTTCCAAGTCTTTTTCTTCTTGTTACATCTCTGGGGCTGAAGAATCTGAATTACTCATTTCTAGAAGCCACTTCTGACTAGCCTTTAGAAACACCCCAGTTCAGATATGTCAATATTTTGATGGCATGGTTGTCTTTAGGAAGTTCTCCTGGCACCCATCCATTTGACAGAAGTTGATCAAACCATACATTTTTTTTCAGGGTCTTCTGTGCTTCAGATGCCCAAATAAATTTTGGCAGGACTCAGATCTATGAGATCTGACTTCTGATGTGGAGCTTCACTTTTCTCACTAAATCCTGCCCAACTCTTTCACTGCTGAAGCTTTTAAGACAGTTCTCCAGAAATCTAGCTTTCTGGGCCCTTCCAGCTTTAGGGCGCTGGAGTTGTCCACTGCCTCCACAGTTTGTTTGCTCTCTCAAATGTCTTACATCTCTGTGGTTTGGACAAGGAAATTGAGTTTTCCTCTTTGCACAAGAAACCCATAGAGTAAGGAAACACCTGAAGCTTGTTGGTACTCTTTTGAGATTTGTCCTGGCTGAAAAGGACTTCATCAGTTTTGTATATGAAAATATTTTAAATCCAAATTATTTTTTCCTGTCTTTAAGGCATATACTAAAGAACCCCAAATCCTTTCATTCAGGAGAATGTAATGCACAAATTTATGTAAACATGTGATAAAGTCAGGGACTATAAACATGGGAAACGTTGCAGTGAGAACAACAGGGGTTTTCCTTTAGGTTTTTTTAATAAGGGTTTTGGGGTTATGTATCTGGACTATATGTTTATAACTTCCATGAAGTCTAATTAACCAGCTACTTGTAAGCTTTAACTCTTTCTAGATTAACTGTGCTTCATCCCATCATGTGCTGTGGAGGAAACCAGAACAAAATGTCACAGTGCGGACACAGGGTCTTTTTACAATGATTAGGCATAAAATAAATGTATTTGCTTTTCAGTGGTCGAAGTGGGGTTTGAAACTTTATATTACTTGTGGCCAAAAAACATTTCTGAAAGGACTTTTGGTCACAAAGGAAGACTATGTACTCACAAGGTTGGTATGGCCTGTATATACAATAGTGTGTGCAATATAAAGTTTTCCTTAGTTTATTAAAAATTCTTATGCATAAAATGTGTTAATATTTTTTTGCTTCATGAAATTAAAAAAGCTAAATGTAACCAAAAATTTTGTAGCTCTTTTCTTGTTAAATGGCATACAATGATTTTTTTAGTACTTTTTTTCCTACAAAAATGTTTGCCAACAATGAAATACAACATTATGGGATTATTATAAAAGGGTTCTTTAACATGACAAAAACAGTAAGAATCATTACATTATGTTAAAACTTGTACAATAGAAATTTTTGTATAATGAAATGCGGAAATAACAAATATCTTTAATGGGTTGATTGATTACACCTGGGCAATTGACCCATTAAAATATCTGCTATGTTTGTTTGATAGTCAGCAGTGCCCAGGCAGCTGCTCCCTCAGTTAGACATAAATCAGTACACCAGACAATTGCAGGGGAATTTTCTGAAATGATTCATTGTGAGAGCAGGGTGTTGAAGAATGAGGTGGGAAGACAGACAACAGAGTCATCATTAAATTTAACCCAAATGGCAGATAAAATCTGTGAAATTACTGGTTTTCAGAACCAATTCTTAACCTAGACCATAGAATAATTTGTTTTAATTAAAATAGGCAGTTCTATTTTCCTGGAGTCAGCAACATGAATTGTCAGGCCAAGAATCCCTGTTTTGCCCACTGAACACCTTTGCAGCTGTCTGTCTGTCTTGCTCTGCCCTCCTCTAGTTGTTTCCTTCAGGCGTGCTGGCTGGGGCAGACCTCGTAGCAGACTATTTCAGAAACTGATGTCTTTAAAGAGGGTGCAGTAGCCTGTAGAATCCACACAAAGTCCTTGCCGCATAAAAAAATGGCATCTTCCTAAATGGAATCCTTTCTTAAAAAACCCTCTTTGCCCAACTTTTTGCTAGTCTACAGCTTCAGACTCTGATTAGGCTGGCCATTCGCTCCAGGCATGTCGTGTTGCAGTGGAGTTGCCGATGGTTTTCCCCCCAGGGCAGTAAATGTGTGTTTCTCCATCTTTAGGGACTCAAAAATTTTTAACTGAAATACCTCAAAATATGGTATCAAGGGACATGAATTAGATCTGTGTAGAGCTGCCCACCCATCCCTTTGCATCAGCTCTTTGAAGGCTCCCACATGAGCTAGCCAGGGCTTGGATGGAGGCAGCCACCAGCCACCCTGGGCTCTCAGGGGGGAGCTGCTCTTGCCCCAGATATCAGCCAGACATCTACGAGGAGACTGCTCAAACCAGCTCTGAGAACTGCATGCTGGTGCTAGATGCAGAGTTTAAAGAAGCATACATATATATTTATTTTTTGCAAAATTTACAACAATCATTGTCAAGCTTAATTTCAGGTAATAAAGGTAACAGCTCATGTCACTACATGTTAGTTAAGAGAAATAGCAATTTCACCTTTTTGCAATATTAGGGAAAATTTCCGAAGAACACCAACACACAGTGCCTAAGTCACAATATCTTTTCTGCTGTTGTTTCTGGGATTCATATGATAACCATCTGTAAAGTCTTCCACAAGTTATATTTTTTAATGAGTATTATCATGGCACCTTTAGTAAGTATTTTCACGTTATGAGCCTGCACAGTGCTTTGCAATCCTCCCAGAAACCTCAGGGCTGCTTTTAAGCATATTCACAGGTTATGAAATAACATTTTTCTAGTCTCCTGTTCTTACATTTTGTCCCTGCTGTCCATATGCAGGACCCTGAGATGCACATGTGCAAACACACACACACACACACACGTATATGCAGACACACAAAGACACACAGAGTAACTTGTTTCCTGAGAAAATAAAGCACATGCAGGATATACTTGGTTTTATTATTCTCTACTTTTTTTCTTGCATAATGCTTTACAATAAAAGGCTGAAGGCAAAACCACTTCATGGTAAAGGCAGAGAAAAGGGGAGAGCAACGCACGCTTTGAACAACTGCCTGAGCTACAGGAATTGCTCTTGTGAAGCCAGCAACAAGGTGCAAAGACTGTAGAAGACTTAGTATCCCAATTTACTGCGTTTGGTGAAAAAAACCCCACAGGGACAGGGAAATCAAAGGACCCATCAGCTCACTCTGCTAAATACGCAGTCACAGAAAATGGCCATATATATCATTGTAATGGGAGTAAAGAAGAGAAAAACCACTGCATTTGCACAGCAGAATGAACAGTAAAAACTTCAACCTTTAATCTAAATCTTTGTTTTATGGGCTTTAGTCATAAATGCAGACACCCTAATGGTTACTATGATTTTCCTTTTGGGAGGTGGGGGAGGGGGTGCATGTATTTAGAGAATTTTGAGACTAATCTTAGAAATGCTTATTGTCTTAGTGACCAGTGTGGCTGCTTTTTTTTGTGTGTTTTTTGTTTTGGTAGAAGCTAAAAATAATTTAATTGGTTTGTGTTAGCAAGAAATGCCTGGTTTTTCTTCTGTGCTGCCATGTGGCATAGTCTGGGATGTGGGTTTTTAATGACCCAAGTAGTTTGTGCTTTGTCCCCACAGTATCATCAACACCACATGCTCCAATGTACCCTTATGTTTGTACAAGAAAATGAAACCTCCAGGCACTGCAGCCTTTCTTTTTATAACGCTTCCACCTGCCGGACCTGAGTCAAAGTTACTCTCCAGTGTTGTATAATGCTTTGGCAGAAAGCAGAGTTTAAAAACAACAGGGGTGGTTTGTTCACAGGAGCCTTGGGTACTGGCAGTCCCTTTTGTGATTCTGTTTTTTATTAATAATTCCATAGTCTTCACACTGGACCTCAGAGGTACCACCTTCACATATTAAAAAAAGAAAAAAACATATTAAAAAGATATTCAGGGGGAGGACAAGGCTTCCAATGCCGAATTTAAGCAGATTTATGGACAAAAGGAGCTGTGTGACCCTGGTGCTGAGTTATTGTTCATTGCAAATAATGAGAAACTGAATGAGCGTTGCTGGCTTACACCACCGTCTGCAAATCTTTTATCTTCTTGTAGTAGTAGTTGAAATTACATACTTGATGCTATGGGTCTCTAATCAGCTAACCTCTTGGACCTGGGAGGGAAGAAAGTCAGGGATGGGGAGGGAAGAGGAAATACCACTCACCTGGTAGTCATATATTACCCAGCATTTTTATTCTAGTTGGTATGAATCATCCATACTGTGTCAGTTTGGAGGATAAGGCAGGATTCTCTCATCTGAGAATATATGAAGACCCTTACGCTATGCCATTGGTTCATATTTCTCTTCATCAAGCTAGATAGTGCTTTCATGTTTTAGTCTATAAAATTCTGGCTTCTAGCCTTGTTTAAGGAGCAGATTTCAGTTCAGGAAGGAAACTGGGCAGTGTGGCAGAGCCAGTTGTGTTACTCAGCTCATTAGTGTGATGGTCTCTAGTATCAGGAGAAAAGCATGTCTTGCAAGAAAAGAAAGGCTAATGATATATTGAAAAAAAACCCTTCAGCTGTAATGTCTATGTATGGATAATCTACGGTTTCTGAGCGGGAACTGTTTATGGAGGTGAGAGTAGCTTTCTCCTTTCTGTTGCTGCATCTTCCTTCACTCGCCAGCTCACGGTAAAACTCCCCTGGCAGAAAAAGATTTGCTGCTGTCTGGGACTCCGAAAGAGCCGCTACCTGGTGCAGTTCAAGTTTTGTGTCAAGATTCGTGCTGCTTACAGGCTTCCATCGTGCTCCAAAGGAATAGATGGCAAGGCTTTTGTTATGGCTGGTCCAAGCATGTGAAGTTTGCTTGCTCTGATATCAGACTCCTTTCATGTCTTTCACTTACCGCTGAAGACCTCTAGCCACGTCGTTTCAAGGGTCACTTTAAATCATGTTCCATTGATTCTATTTGCCATGTGCATTTAATTTGCTTATGGGTTGGTGAATGATTTAAAAGTTTTTGTACCATGAGATGGTCTATTGATCAAAACTTAAGTATACCCATTAAAATGTCTCAACTTATTGTTCCTTAAATGAAAATGACAATTATAACAAATGAGTGATAGAAAAAATAATCCAATCTCTACCTCCTCTGAATGTAGTAAAGCACAGATTTATGTGCGGATGCTCAGGAGGGCAGGGAAGGTTTTGCGTTCCCCTTTGTCCATCACCATCACCTCTCCCTATTAAGGAGGCACAGCTATGGACCTCTACTACCACCTCCATGCCCACACCACCTCTGCTAAAAAATAAATGTGTGGATATTTAACAAACTGTCCCACTGGCCTCTTGTGATTTCCCTGCAAGATGGTTATTTTGTTGTACTCTATCCAACACCTTAAAAGCTTATCATATAACATTCTTAATCAAAGCACATATTTCTTTCAAACCAGTCATTCACCAGTATTCATGCTGAGTTTTCTCTGTGCTTATCCAAAGTTTTGCTTTACTTTTCTGGGGGTATGTATACAGTTACTGTGAGCAGGCGCAGAGTTTGCCAAGATACAAAACAGCTAGAGGAAACATTAATCTACCAAGATAAAACATGAACTATGGATCTGACTCAGGGACCAAATTTATGAGTGAATGTTAGAATGTGGCTAGGAACTGGGGTATAAAAGCCACTGTAACCAGCCAGTTAATGCCACTGAACGATGAAAACCATGATAATTACATGGTTGTATTTGCCTTTACAGCCATAGGAAATTTGTGGTAAAGCACAAACTGAAAAGGCAGCACAAAAACACCATCAGTATCTTCAAATGGGTGTCAGATTTTGACAAGAACATAAAGAAGTCATTTTTCAAACCTCTTATCATAAATCCTAGAATGGTTTGGGTTGGAAGGGACCTTAAAGATCACCTAGTTCCAACCCCCC
>NW_010228861.1:15144-18477 GCF_000690775.1 Eurypyga helias
CACTACAGGCCCTTGTAAAAAGCCCCCCCCAGCTTCTTTGTAGCCCCTTCAGGCACTGGAAGATGCTATAAGGTCTCCCCGGTGCCTTCTCTTCTCCAGGCTGAACAAGCCCAACTCTCTCAGCCTGTCCCCATAGCAGAGGGGCTCCAGCCCCCTGAGCATCTTCGTGGCCTCCTCTGGAGTCGTTCCAACTGGTCAATATCCTTCTTCTGTCTTCTTTTATCTACTTTGGTGTCCTAAAGAATAGAAGGCCAAAAGCTGTAGTTGATAAGTTTGTGAGCAGACCCTAAGATGCAATCCACATTGCCCTGTGCTGAGAGGAATGGGGATCTGTTGTCTGAACTGCTAATAGGGACCAAATGGTCCCTGGAAGTGCAGCCCAAAGAACTCCTGGTGAGCCCTGCCAGGACATGAAGAGCATCAGTATCAGCAGGAGCAGAAGGAGAGGGCAGCAGCCGCATGTCCTCTAGGTAGCCCTGAGTGCAGGACTTCTGCTTGGCCCATCAAGGCATCAAGGCAGGGTGCTAAGGTGGTTCATAGTCTTTGAGTTGTCCTGAAACCTTGACTCATCCTCCAAAGTTCCTGAAGTCTGACCATTTTGCAGGTTTAGGCAGCAAGCAGGGGGGTTGCGTAGTGCTCCTTGAATTCTTTATAACCTTTCAGCTACTTCATGGTTTCTAGGGAAGAAAGGGAAGAAGGGAGGGTAAAGATTTTTCTAAATAACTTGGCTTTTGTCTGCAGACAGTTTTAGGGGTAGTCTTTGGCCATTTTCCTAGAAGTCAGTCATTTTTAATAAATCAGCCAAGGCCTGGGGCATATTTGTGACTGCTTTCTTAAAACTCCTAACCTGATGCGGGACCTGTTGTTTCAGAAGGTGCACCTTGGGAATAAGGTGCAGCTGGAGTGGAGGTGGTGAAGGGTGACCAGCACTTGCTCTGCTCACTGTCAGCCCTGGCTGCGTGTATCCAAAAGGAGCTGTTGTAGTGAGCAGGAAAACTCCCTAAAATACCAGTGGTTTTTGCGGACAGACTGTTACCTTTACAGCAGGCTGGGATCCTTCCCATAACATATTAGGGTGCTTTTATAGAACCTGCGTTCCTTTAGCTCTCTGGCTGGAAGTTGATGTCTCATGAAGCTCCTCGCAGTGTTTTGTTTTGCTACTGGGAGTTTTAAGCTTGGGGCGTGAAGACCGTGACCAGAGGCCCTAGGGATTCCCCGGACTGCAGCCGCAGCAGCAACCATTTGTTTTCTTTTGACAGCCTGTGGGGGCCCTGAAGGCAGCTCAAATCCACCAGTTGACTACAAGCTACAAACCACAACCCCTCTCCACTGTTTTAGAGCATGTACCTGACGGGAATATAAGCACTGTTCTTACCCAACTGTTCTCTTGCATTTCACAGTTTCTTTCTTCACCCAGGATTTGCCTGAAGGAGCTTGCTTGTATTTTGGCATCCCCAGAGGTGATGGAAATAGCTTTAGCTTCAGTCTTCCCCTCTGGGGGTACCTAGAGGGAGAGGTTTTCAGAGGGGTTGGAGGTCTTCGATACTCCTTTAATATAACTTGGGTACCGTAAGAGATCTGTAGAAGGTATCTTGTCCCACCCTACCAAATGTCAGGAAAGAGTTCATGAACCAGGATAGGAAATTACAGAAAGGATGTTTCATTCCTGAAGCTGCCTGTGAGACTGCTGTTTTTGCATCCAAGAGCACTTCCTGAACAGCATGGGTGGAAAGAATTTTAGATAAATTTGACCTGAAAGAAGACCACGTCTTCACTTCATTCAGTGAAAAACACTAGACCCCAATGGCCTGTCCTGCCATCCCAGTAGAATCATAGGATCATTTAGGTTGGAAAGCACCTTTAAGATCACCGAGTCCAATCGTTAACCTAACACTGCTAATACCACCACTAAACCATGTCCTTAAGCACCCCATCTACACATCTTCTAAATCCCTCCAGGAATGGTGACTCCACCACTTCCCTGGGCAGCCCGTTCCAGTGCTTGACAAACTTTTTGGTGAAGAAATTTTTGCTAATATCCAATGTAAACCTCCCATGGTTCAACTTGAAGTTGTTTCCTCTTGTTCTATCGCTTGTTGCTCGTGAGAAGAGACCAACACCCACCTCTCTGCAACTTCCTTTCAGGGAGCTGTAGAGAGCGATCCGGTCTGCCCTCAGCCTCCTCTTCTTTAGGCTAAACACCCCCAGCTCCCTCAGCTGCTCCTCACAGGACTTGTGCTTCAGACCCTTCCCCAGCTTTGTCCCCCTTCTCTGGACATGCTCCAGCATCTCTATGTCCTTCTTGCAGTGAGGGGTCCAGAACTGAACACAGTACTCAAGGTGCGGCCTCACCAGTGCTGAGTACAGGTGGACAATCACTTCCCTAGTCCTGGCCAGACTGTTCCTGATGCAGGCCAGGATGCCATTGGCCTTCTTGGCCACCTGGGCACACTGCTGGCTCATATTCAGACAGCTGTTGACCAACACCCCTGGTCCTATTCCACCAGGCAGCTTTCCAGTAGGTTCAACTAGAATGAGGCTGAGCAGGTTGCTAGCACAGTGTGTGCTGCCACCATACTATTGCTAAAACCTCCTTCTTTTTCCAAAACCTGCAGGAAAAGTCTTGAAGCTCCTACAAGAGGCAGATAACCACTATGAAGATGTGTTCTTGCAGTGATAGTAAATAGATGCTGTAAATGAAGGACCCTGTCTCCCCCATTCCCCAGTTTGGGGTAGATTCAAACCTTTTTGAGAGCACAAAGAAATAATAACTAACCCCCCCTCCAGTCATACGTGCCTCATATGGAGGTGTTTTTAAGGTCTAACACTTATTTATGGATATGGCCAGACACCATGGATCGTGCCACATCTGATGTCTGACCTCCTAGTCACTGGAAGATTGGGAGTTTTCTGTAGGCTGCCTGCTAGTCAGTAATCTCCCCCAAACTCAGCAGTCTTAAACCTGGGCCAGCAACTGCTTGCCTGCTCTACCAAAGGCTCTACTTAGCCTACACAACCAGGCTGGAAGGATAGTTATTATTGCACTGTGGTGGCCAGTAGGATGTCTTTTTGATCTGCTCCATGATAAATTTACATAGAGAATGGATGACCCCCACCTCAGCTGTGGAGCATGGTGCCTTTTACTCCAAATCTCTTAAAAAACTACTGAAAAGATCTAAACACAGCTGAACATCCCAAATGAATGGTGGGTGTCCCACACTCAGTCTGCTGCATGTTACAGTTAAACCCTGCCAAGGTCAGTAGAACATATATCCCGTGAGGGTACAGAGGGACAAAACGTGACATAGCCCTTACTGGGGGATTATGCATGCC
>NW_010228861.1:18496-20528 GCF_000690775.1 Eurypyga helias
GAAGAAATTGTTGCTTATTGCTTGGGGTTTTATCATAAACAGGTAGGTCTGAAAACCATTTTCTTGCAGTGCAGAGATACAAACACAATATTATTTCTAGAAACCACCCATGGCCTCAGTGCTGAAAGATGCAGAGGGCCTCAGCATGAAGAACGTGAAGTTCTCGTGTTCCAGACTGCGGTTTCCTTACACCTTTCCATTTTGGCATAAGTTTGCAAAGCCACTCTCCATTTTTAATATTTAAAGGTTAGCTGACGCACCAAGTATATTCTTGGGAAATGGTGTAGCTGCAATTCCAATAGGCATAGCTGAAAGCAGGGAAAGTAACGCGGTTGTCTATCTCACAACAAATGGGGCGACAAGTGGCATGAGCCAGGAAATCCATTTTTGCTCTGGCTAGGGAGTAAGTCTTACTTTTTGCTCCAAACTATAAAGATGCTGGCTAAAATTAGATGATTCATGTTGATTCACTACAGGTTTAAAAACAAAAAGCCTCTCTGACCAAATTCTTTAGTGGGCAGGAAAGCCTTCTTTGTTAAAAACTAAAAAAACTCAAAACAAAAAGCACAAGACACAGACACATTCACACACGCTTAAAAGTTACTGTTTTTTCCCTGGAAAATGTGGTTTCTCTAATTGAGGGTTGTAAAAAAGAAAAAACCTTTCAAGCATCCCACTCAATTAGTCATTCCAGGGTGGGTCAGTCTTATCATATCACGTGATGTCCAGTAATGGTGATGCAATAAAACAGATGCTGTCCGATTTTTGTGCCACCAGTCAGCAGCGAAACTATGCAAATCAAACCACTGTCCTTTTCTAGAAATTCCAAAACTTCCCATCTCTTCCAGGCCCTGTGTTTTTTAGTCTCTTCCTTCCCAGACAAACTAAATACATGATAATTTCTTCTTTAGCAGCACATGATAAGAATGAGTCCCAGACTACTGGGAATCCAGCTGGGTTGAAATCCTCCTTGTGTTCAGGGGGGTACTCCGCCTTCTTGGAAGAAGAGGTGGGAAAAAGTAAGATTTCCATAAATCGATTACCATCTGGCAATCTATACTGTCTGGCAACCAGTACTGTATGTAAAATCTCCTGCTGAGACAGGATCAACCCACTTAGTCCTTCCAAGGCACTGTATTATCCCTGGAAGTTTTTACCCAAGGGAAGAAGGATGATGACAAAGTGATATTAAATCTGTTGTTATTTTGTGTATTTCTCATCTACCTGATACGTAGATAAATAGAAAGGAAAGGTAACGTGCTGTACTGTCAAAGTTGATAGCTAATTTATTTAAACACATTTCTATTAAGCAGCCCTCCATGACAGAGGATGTGACTTCACAGGGTTGGTTATAATCAGCTTTTGGACAATAAATGAGGGAAAGCTTAATAAAAGTGTTACACCCCAAGAATTTATTGCCACAAAGTGAGAGCGTGTTAGCAACATATGAAGAAGTACAAGGATGCAATCAGAATGACTAGCACCAAGCACAGCAGTTCCTATAAATCAGACTCTCTGAATAAGGGATAAGGTATGATTTCTACGTTGAATCTGGTTTTACTTGAAAAAAGTGGCAATATTTCTGCTAGAACATGAAGCCTGGAAGTTATTTATGACTGAAACTTGGTTTTTATTCTCCATCTGCCAACAACAAATCTACAGCAACACTATCATCTCCCTTTAAAGACCTTCTTGAGATACATGTCCTGTCAAGTTATGGCTGAGCTTTCTACCTTATAAATAAAGTTCTCTAAAAAACTTCTGAAGCCGCTGTGGATATATAAGTAAATCCTAATGGGATTTTTCCTAGTGGGAAAATGTGCTCCACCTCCAATTGCACTTCTAAAATTTGTAGATACGCTTTTCATAGCTAAGGAAGTGGTACCAGAGGTTAATTTCATTGTGCAATTAATGCAGGAAGAATGAAAGGCAGGGTTTTCAAAATATGAACTCGGCTGTAGTGAAGACAGGATGCGATGGGAGGCCACATGGCAATTACAATTGGGTGAAGAGCCCATTCCCATTGGCTTCC
>NW_010228861.1:20539-41474 GCF_000690775.1 Eurypyga helias
GAGGAGGCACAACCAGGGTCAATAGCTGCCTTCCCAAATAAAGCTCTGGAAAGGTATGTCACTATTAACACCAGAAGTCTGCTTAGCCACCACAGCATGTACACACCAGAGAAATCAAGTGAGTTAAATACACAGCTGTGGCAGAGCCGAATGGCCCCAGCACCCTGCGTGCTCGAGTAACTTGATACTCTTTTTGCTGTGGGCAGCGATGGTGACCCTGTGAGGCTGAGGCATCCAAAGCTTACTGCGAAACAGCTCTGTGCCCTCCAGCATCTGATGAAGCCATCATGTGGTTTGTGGGAAACAATTCAGGAGTACAAGGCATTTTGAAGTGCTTGGCCCAGGAGAAGGGCTTGGGACTTAGGTTGGAAAAGGTATGGAGTAAAATCCAGCAGTGACTGGTGGAGTTAACTACTTGGAGAAGTCGAGATTGGGGCAAAATAGTATTTGGCCTGAGTAAGGGAAATAGGGAAACAGGGTTCTGGCAGGTTTTCAGTGGAGGAGTAGTTGAGGAAGCCTAAGGTGCAACAGGCTGACCGTGAAGTGTGTTTAAGGACTGAGGGCTGGTGAGGGAAACTGTAACAAAACCGTAGCTTTTCACAGGACAACACCTTTCCAAGGTGTTCAAGTTCTCCCAGAATGAAATATTCAAATAAGCTTCAGCAAGCCTTGCCAAAGACCTGCACTGCCACCATTTGTACCCTTGGCCTGCTGCTGGGTTTCATGCTCAATCCTTTCTCCTCCAGCATGACGCAGAGCAGCTGATGTGAGAAGGCTGAGCCTGACCTAGTTACAGCCTTGAGGTGCTTTGAGAGGCATGCCCAGCCTGGATACCCAGCAAAGAGCTGGCAATATTGGGTCTCCTTGGCCAACACCTCAAAATGTAAAATGTCCTTCCGTCTCTGCAACCATGTGCTCCCAGACCCTCCTTAAAAGAGACTCCCTACCCACCTGCACGATGCATGGTGCTCTAGCATGACAGCTTGGAGAAACTGAGCAGAAGATAGCAGTTGTCTGAGCTAGGACTGAGCTCAGATGGAGGGATGCAAATGGTGTTTAGAAGAGGAAGACTAGAAACTGAAACCTGTCAAAGGAAGACTGAGAGAGAATGGAAATATAATTTCCCTCCACACACGACCTTTGAACCAAATATTTCAATATCCCTTATAGAAGAAACTGAAGTAACATTATAGTCAGAAATTAATATGTAAACTTTATGCATTCACAGGAATGTGAGAGGCTTTAAAGTTTCATAATATTATAGTCTACAGCCTTTAATGGAGGCAGCAAAGACATGGAATAGTATGATGTTTAATTTGGGAAAGGACCACATTTTCTGGATATATTTTATTTTTATTTGCATTATGTTTGAGAGAAATGATCTAGCATCATTAAACATTTATGTCTCATGAATTTACCCAGGTGAATTGTATGAAACCAATACAGAATAGGAAATCACCCATTCTGCTTGGAAGAGGCATTAGTATGAGGTTTTCGGAACAAACTGAAGTAGAGTTGTAAATGTACTGTGCTGTAGTGACATTCATTGTCTTTCACTAGTACGCTGTGTATTTAAGCAAGGGCCACTGTACATGCACCCTGTTTGGCTTAGCAAGATTGAATACAATGAAGGAATAATTCTGGATGAATTTATTTTAAATGCCGCCATGTCAAAATAGTTAAATAGATTGCCATGTAGCCTGTAAGGTCAGTGATGGCAACACTGGTTTTACTTATTTCTCTGTGATATTTAATAATTTTTCAACTTTCCTGTCTGCAATATTATGAGTGCAAAGAACTTTTGGAGAAGTCCTGGAATATAGAAACATTCTATTGGGTAATTTGGCAGAGAACACTAATACTGCAAGGGAAAAAAAATGCTTTTCTAGGCTTAAACACAGCCAGCGTTAACAGGTCTCTAATCTTGCACAGATCGGTCACTTGGGCAATGTAGTCATAAAATTGATTTCTGAACACTTGCATTGTGATGTTTCCATTTCTTAATAATTCAAAGTGTTCACCAAACATAAGGAAAATTGAATTCCAAAGATGTTCTGATGCTATGTCAAAGAAGAATCAACCATTTTCCAATAGAAGATGTACAGGAACGTTGCCTGCCAGAATGTCAGTGGGAGGTTCTGAAGACATGTTTTCTATATCTGAAGGCAGAGGCCAACTTATTTCACACAGCTCCTCAGCATAAGTTTTCCAATGCCTTGTACCTAGTTGGAAGTAACCATAGTTGCTTCATCTTGCTTTCTGTATTACCAGTGCTGGATTATTTACCTTCCTTCATCTCCAGCTCTCAGTTGCAGGGCTTGTTAGTGGCTGACACTTGGCAATTTCATAGAATCACAGAATGGTTTGTGTTGAAAGAGACCTGAAAGACCATCTAGGTCCAAACCCCCTGCCATGGGCAGGGACACCTTCCACTAGACCAGGTTGCTCAAAGTCTCATCCAGCCTGGCCTTGAAGACAGCCAGGGATAGTTAGTTAGTGAGCTGGTCATGGATTAGATCACCCATTTGTGTCTTCTGTGTCCATGGACTTACAGAGTGTCTCAGGTGTGAAGGAACCTCAGGAGGTCTCTGACCCAAGAAGGGTCAGAGCTGAGTTCAGAACATGTTACACAAGGCCGTGTCCACTTGGGTTTTGAAAGCCTCTAAGGTGACGTCCTCTTCTTGGTAACCTGCTCCTGCAGCCCAGGAGGCTACACTGAGGTCCCACACCAAGTGACTCTGCCAGGTTAGTTTGGCCTGAAGAGCCAAGCTAGATGGTGCCATACAACTGAACGCTTGGGCAGCGGTAGAGCACAGACATTCGAAGGCTTCCCCTACCTTTGGATCATGCCTTCTCCTGGTCTCATATCATTGTTAGTATTCACTTTCCTGGGGAAAGGTGACTTTTGGAGGGATAGTGGAGACCACAGATTTTCCCTATTGACCTAAGGAGTTGTATTTAAGATGGGAAAGGCATAGGAGGGTGCTCACACACTGTGGTCATGACAGGGGCATAGCACGTGTGAACCCTCTGTGGGAGAAGAAAAGATTTCACAGAGCCAAAAATAAGCACAACTTCTATCATCCATCTGCTAGGAGTGACTTGTCCTTATGTTTTCCACTCTTAGAGCTGTGGACTTGGATAAGCAACGGAGGAAATCTTCCCTTCCCAGAAATTTTAACCAAGCTGGATGAATTTCTGGGAGAGAGCTTAAGTGGCTGACATTGATGGGAAAGATAATCAGTGCTAGGGTGAATGCTTTGCTTCACTGACTCAGACATTGCTCAGTTAATGTTACATCCAGCACTTGCAAGATCCCAGCACAACCCTTGTGGCTTTACCCATTAGTTTACTTCACTGAATATTGGTTCCTGGTCGGGCCAAAGTGGAAGCAAAAGAAGACAGGCATGCACTGACAGAAGCAAGTAATATGGGCTCCCACAACTGAGCTAGTGGTCTGTGATAAAATACAGCAAAGGAGTATAAAGTAGGCATGAATAAATTCAAGCTGGAAAGTAGAAGGCGTCTAACTGTTAGAGTAGGGAGATCTTGCAACACGCTGTTCATAGGAGCAGTAGGAGGCAAAACAACATGATTATTTTTAAGATGGAGCAACCCTATGCTTGTGAAATGGAAGTGTGGTAATAAAAGGACCTGGTCTTGGCGCTCCAAGAAATCCTAGTGCTCCTTTGATCTGTAGGAAAGGTGAGTTTAAGAAAGCTGCTAATTCATATAGGGCGAAACACATTCATTTTTCTATATTCTGGGGATGTGTTATAATGGACTCCTGAAATCTGAGTGAGCGAGGAAACACTCATAGCTTCAGATGCAGAGCACTCCATCAAAACAAGGAATGCAGTCTCCCTGTTTTCTAATTTGACTTGTGGTTAATGAAGCCCTGGGAACATTTTCCTTGCCCAATTAAGCATCAGTTACAAACAAATGTTTGAAGATAAGTGTCATGTTTATGGGTTGCTTTTTACAAAAAAAAACCCAACAACAAAACCTTTCAAAAAGAGATGTATTGCCCTTATCTACTCTTGGGTAAACAAGTCTTGGATTCTGGGTTTTGGGATTTCATGACCTGTTTGTGCCACAACAGCTACCAGCAATTAAGACACATCAGAGGGTTTCAATTTGGCACATGCATGAAATCTACAAATGTTAAAAATGTGACTGCCAGAGCGCTTACCCTCTCCTCTCACCGGCAGCCCTGGCCCACTCTAAGATGCGCCTCAATAACCTCCCTGTATTTCTGTGTGTGTTCGACAAAAACCCCTTCATGTCTGGCTGACCTTCCACTGAGGGTGGTCTTCTGCAGCCGCTGAGCTAAAAACCGGTGATACGCTACATCCTGTCAGGGTAAACTCTTGGGAATTCAATTTCTTCCCAGTCTGAAAAACCAGGAGGTGCAGATAGGCCTTCTGCAGAAGGTCTAGCTGGTTAGTGTTCACTACAGTGGTTACCTTTCTCCCCTCTTAGCTGTCTGTCCAGCTAATTAATTTCCTTCTGTCGCTGACTTTGTGGGCAAAGTGGCAAGAAGTAGGTGTGATGTATCTTAACCATGTTTCACGTAACATTCGTAAATAAGCTAGGGAAGCATGGGCAAGATGAAATTAATATTCAGGGGAGGGGGGGAGGGAGCAAAGCTAGAAAACCATGTCATCTGCAAATGGGTCTGACACTATGCAACATTTTCATGAGTGACCTGGTGACACATTAAAGTATTGCATTACATTTACAAATGACAACAAGCTGGGAAGCAGGGCAAGGTTAGAATTCGAAGAAACCTTGCCAAATTGGAAATATATTATAGAAACAAAATGAAACTAAACACATGTCAACAGGGGCAAGTGCGGTGTGTGCAGACACAGAGGAGTAACAGCTGGGTAGGCAGCACATCAGTAGGAAAGGGACTACAAGCTGAACGTGAGTCCACAAAGTTGCAGAGCTACAAGAAAAGGAAAAACTGGGCTGCATAAACGAGGATGATCTGTAAGACGCACAGATGGAAAAACCCAACCATTGTGTAACAGCGCAGCCACAGCTGAAGCTCTGTGTCTAGCTGGGGGGCTGCACATTAAGAAGGACATAATTACTTGTAAAGAGTGCAGAGAAGAGTAATGATGAAGAGCAGAGGCCTAGGAAACACTGTCTTTGAAGAAAGATTGAATCAACGTGTGTTTGTCCTGAAGAAGGGATGGCTAAGCAGGGACATCACAGGTTTCTAAATCATGAAAGGCTGCTGCAATGGTGAAGGGAACAATCATTTCGATACCCATAGGGTAAGACACATGAATCTGGGCCAAACATCAGCTAGGACACTCCTAGGAGCATGGAAAGCAAAGCATTGGATAAATGATCAGAGGAGGCAGTCATATCTTCAGTTTTGGAGGCTGCTAGGAGCAGACTGGTTAAATGCTGATCAGGAATGATGCAGACAGAGCTGACCCAGCTGTGGGGCAGCAGAGAAGGGTTGGACAGCCTTCCAAGGTACCATCCAGCCCTGCGATCTGGAAATCACTGACCTGGCAAAACAACACTGGGAAATATGCATGAGGGCTTGAAGCTATTTTAAAGAAGAGCCTGTACCACTTCAAAGAAACTACAGCTTCACAGCTCTTTTTCATGCCTGCCTGGAAATGCTGGGCAGTTGTGCTGTGGGGAGATGGGGCTGCACAATACCACTTGAAAGAAATTGCCAGAAAGCAAAGGTTTAATGCTTACCATCCAATGGCAGCAATAAAAAAAATTTCTGCTTTAGTGTCTGGTTTAGTCTCTCTCTTCTCACCATTGCAACATAGCCAGGAAAGCGTTTATTCCATGTCTTATGTTGCAGCATTTGATCTTAAGATAAAGAGAGAAGTGGTGAAAAGGAGATATGGAGTTTAGTTTGGGTTGGTTTATGTCTCAGAGTACATGCAGAATAAGGTATTTATGCCAAAAAGGCCCTGAACTACCTGGAATCAGGTCCTTCGATAACTTAGAGGATGTCATCAAGCATTGCCACCACACTGAATACATTCAGTGTGCTTGAGCTCCTTTCAGGTACCATCCAGGCCTCTCTTAAAACTGCATCAGTCTGGGGTTATGGAAACAAAAAAAAAGTAGGATCAAAACCAGCCCTGTGGATCATGTGGTCAACTGATCCAGGTACCCATAGCTACAGCTGGTCCTGGCACCACTTTCAGAGCTGAAGAGCTGCTGTTCCCAAAGGTTTAGTTAGACCGGGCTCTCTCATGGTGTGAGAGGGGGACGTTTTTATGAATAAGCCCCAGGAATACATCTTCTGGGCCATGTTTATGCAATACGTGATATGTGACACACAGTGAAACACTGTCTTTGAATAAAACAAATGTGCACAAGCACGTAACAGTGCCAGTGCTTATGGTGAAACAGCTTTTGATAATGTCTGTCTTGGGATAAAGGGCAGTGTCCAAAAACTGTGGAGACTTGATGTGAAGAATAACATGTCTAATAACTTTTGGTTAAAAGCACGCTGGTGCTACAAACCCCTGCTATTTTTTATACTATTTTGATGGTGTGGTACACATAAGATGTTTCACTAAGGACTGGAATTGTGCTTTTGTTGAAAATTTACTATGAGCATTTACTTATCAAGGTTATACAAGGAGTAGTTCTGAAGCTTAACCTCCATAATGACCATGGAAAGTCCAGAACCCCATCTGAGCGTCATCAAAAGTTGCACAAAGATACAGCAACATGGAGGGATGGAGGTTAATCACAGAATTATATTGCCTTGGGGTCTTTTTCACCTATTTTAACACAGCAGGCTGCTGCAACATGGATGAAGGAGATTTTCTACCTGGCACTAGTTTAAGTCTCAGCCAAATCAGTGAACAAAATCCTGCAGAGGAATGTATGGCGACGTGGTCAAGGTACCAAAAAACTAACAGATTTATAGAGCTGCATAAGCAGGTTTTTACATAAGATTTCTGGGCTGGGAAGGCATGCAAACCCCTGGAATGCTTTCATTGCAACCAGATGGTACAGAAGACAGGGGAATTGTCAAGTGGGAAACCATTAAAAGAAGGAGGTCAAATATCAGCCGCCGAGGTGGTAACATCTGGACGTTTAGTAAGCCCGTGTAGGAAGAAATTCAGGAGTGCTTCATTTTCAAGTTAAAGAAGTGCATGGATGATGGGAAAACTCCTTCACTTCTCAGACTAGCGAAACCAAGCAAGTTCGTGTTGTCTGAATAACAGTTCTTGTAATGATCAGCACCTTCTGCATTCAAGTGTTGAAATTTTCCCTCTGTGTGACCATTAACAGAGTGAGCCTAACAAATACGTCTTTCAGCTCCGTAACACACTGTATCCTCTAGATCTTACTGTGGTCATCTCTTCTTTTTCCCCTGCTTCCTTTTAGAGCAGGGAAAACAGAAAACTATTTTCAGTAGTGCCAGAACTGAGTTTATTGAATTTACAAATGCTAATGGAAAGAAACCTTATTTCATAGGTTTCTGTGATCAGAAATACGAGGTGATATGAATGATTATGGTCATCCATTTGCCCCAGCTTACATTGCTGCTGACTAGTAAAACCTTGACAGCCCTCACTCAGTGCTTGGAACTGGCGAACGTTTCCACATATTACATGGCAATTGTTGTTGATTTTATTCTCCTAACATCAAGGCATAATAAAAATTATTTAATTAGCTTGAAGATTGACAGTGATTAGACGGAGTGTCAGACCAACAAAATGTGATGGAATTGGGATGATCAGAAGTGTGTAGTCTTCCAGGCACATCTGGCACACTTCTGTTTCATGTAACTTTTTGAACTTGCTGCAATGCAGTTCCTCTGGGGAGCTATCTATGTATGAAAGACATACCTTTTTTTAGTTCCTCTGGGGAGCTATGTATGAAAGACATACCTTTTTTTCCCCTTTTATCTTGAAAAAAAAAACCCAAAACAACTTTGCAAAGAATATTGTCTTTTTTACAAATGTGATGCTGCACCAGAGATCCCTCACCTAATCTGTCATGGTAGATTTGGAAAGCCAAGAGGAGCCTGAGTCAGCCAGGTCTCTGAGGTCACAATTTGTATTTAATTTCCTAACTTTGTGCTGAGCTCAATAGGAAATCAGTTGCCTAAATAATTGTTCCTAATTTTTTTGGTAAAATATCCAGGCTTTTTAACAACTACATTCTACATAATGGTAGGATTACAAAAACATTCTTTTATATTAACACATAAAACCATCTGTAGGTAGCCTGCTACTAATTAATTGGATAGTGGTAACACTATCAGACAACAGATCCTTTGTTGAAACCTCAGTTAAAATGAGGTTAAAACCCTTCTCCCAATAAATGCAATGTACTGTTCAAAAGAAAGAAATATATCTCTGAGGAACATTTTTAATGCCTCCCTTGACTATGCTACATTTCTCAATAGGTATCCAAAGGCAAAGTCCTTACATGTAATAGATAGAAATGAATAGAAAGAGAAGAATGAGACAGAACGATAGAAAGACACGTTTCTCTAAGTAACTGGGAAGAGAAGGGTCAAGGGAGGAAAAATTTTGTTGTCTTGAAGTTGGTTTGAAGCAGTTTTTGAAATGTTTTATGCTTTAATAATATGGCTGGGGGAGTGGGGAGTTTTTGCCTAGAATAAAACTGGAAGAATGATTCACCGCATGTCTGCAACTGTTCCTTGATCCCAGTTAAGTTTGACACCACTAACACCTATGACTCAGCGGAGGCTCCTTGGGATGGGCTTTGCCTGCCCTGTTTTGAGCCTGTTACAGTAGGATCTTTACCCAAGGCTGGAAATTGGCTTCCAGCATTGCCTGTGTCAGTTTTTCCTACCCACTATCAAATACCACCAGCCTCCACTAAGAGCAGGGATCTATTACTACATCCCATGATCTCTACAATACAGCTGTAGTAGTCTATACTTTACTGTTTCTGTCCAGGACCTCAATACGTATGTTTATCATCCCTCTGTAGCCAAGATCACAGATGTTCCCGTAGGGACTTTGTGACATGATGTTGAAGATGAACATCTGGATTGGTCAACATAGCCCAAAAAAGGACGTCTGTAATAAATAGCAGCCAAGACATGGGAAGGGTTTGCGTGTCACGTTTGAGGAACCCTTACTCTCCTTGAATTTTCATGTGCTCTATGCTTAGGTTTAGAAAACAGTTCTGTTTCTAAAAAGATATGATGTCATTTTGGGAATTGACTAAGTGGAAAATAAGGCAGCTCTTCCATATATGTCGCCATGTTTTTCACGTCTTACAATACGTCTTTGTCTTGTTCAGTTCCAAGGTTGCTCAGCCTCTGAGCTGCTTTAGCATTCTATCTTGACTTGGCCTACAACTCCCTAGACAACTGTTAAAGCAGTTAAATTTTTGGCTAATGAACAGGCTTCTATCTTCTGGAGCCATTTTCCAAAAAATGTGATGAGCAAATGTTAATGGGAATACTTGGAAGTGCATTTGATTGATGTGCTTGCTACACTTATTCAGAATTAGAATATTTTATAATAGTTCTCATGATTTCTTTTAGTTCTATACCTATATCTAGTTATTAGTTGTTTTTTTTTTTTTGGGGGAGGGGGGTGAGCTGGTGTTTTTAGTAAATGTTTTACTAAACAATCTTCTCTATACCATGGTAGGATGTATTGCTGGCTCTTCCGCTAAATGAAATAATTTCTGAGAGCCATTTTTCTCCAGATTTAAGTATCGGCCACTACCTCCCATCAAAAAATATTTTATGTACACAGCACACAGGCTCCTTCTTAAAAGGTAAATATTAGCGAGCAATATTAACAAATAATTCAATAAATGTGGAAGAAAGATTAGTTTAAGCTATTTGCCAATAGTCACAGCAAGTCAGCAGCAGGTCTGGAACAGAAGACAGATTGTCTTCCAGATCTCACTTCAAAGTATTCATTGCAATGTGAGCGATTTCACAGTGTTAATGGATAGTCCAGATAAGAAAAACAACAAGTTTTCAAATAAATCCCCACGTCTGAGTGCTTGCTCTGCACATACTGATTGTAACAAATTGATACCTAAACTAAGACCAGCTTTGGGAATACAGAGTAAGGTGTTTGGGAGGCATTTGGCAGATGCTTAAACAACTCTGTAAAGCTCTTCAGAGGGAAGATTATCTGCTAAATTTTTTCACTTTGCAAAAGGTGGTGAGTAGTTTTCCATGTCAGTCAGTCTGAGTAAGCAATGTCCTCAGTGGTATCACCTGGAAAAGCAATGATGAGTGGGTTCGTTAGCATCCCCGCCAATCATATAAAGTCATCATTGCTGTTGGTGATCACAGGTTTCTGGTGTAGAGGGATTGTTGTGTTTCTCATCTTTTAGTTTTGGACTGAATCGCTGTGATGGGCTTTGCTTACACCTGCAGAAGGCAGCACACGATTCAGGTCACAGTTTGGTACCAAACGCTACATCCTTCCACAGTACATCACACCCATGTCCTGGGAACCAAAACGCTCATCTGTTGAATGCTGAGTAGAGTTCTGTAATATTGGATTTTGTTCATAAGGCCTTTAAGAGGGTTGTAATTATTTATCTTGGTCTCTGTCTCTTCCTGTGCCATGCGGTTTACAGTCATGGTCAGAGCTGGATTCTTGTTCACTGACAGATTCTACAGTTTTCTTTTGGAGATAGGTAAAAACCCCACTGGCATTTGGGTTTCTGACTTTCCTGAAGGTACAGAGTAATTCTGCTGTATCTGACTTCAGGCTAAGCACTATTTTTTTTAGCTGTTGTTTCTTTGATTTATGATTGACTGGACAAAACCAGAGTTTCTAGAATGGATTATTTATTTTAAAAAGATCAGCAAGAATAAAGGATGTTTTTAAATGCTTGCATAAAAGCTTTATATTTGTCTTTTTTTTTTTTTCCTTTTTAATTGGCTTCCAAGTTTGCAATCTCAAAGCCTGACATTGAGCACATCCTGCCTGAGCTTACACTGCCCTTGAACTTCCATCATGTGTTCAAAAATGAGGGAAAAGTACATCGGTTCCTGTCATGCTGTCTTTCATTCAACAACTCGAACAAACAAACAATTTAAATGACAAATACATTGTTAATTAAAAAATATCTACAGGAATGATTCCCATCTTGTCTGCTCACCACTTGTAGATGTAACACTCTTAAATTCTGTTTGCAAGCCCCCACAAATTCTAACTTTAAAAGGTTATATCTTTATCAAAGCATGGTCTTACAGGAAAAACTGACGTCAAATTCCGTAAAACAATGCCTCTACTGCAGTCTGGCATATTCAGACTTCATCAAGTCTGGCCACACATCTCGCTACTCAAGAGAAAAATATTGAAGCACATCTTGGGATAAAGTCTTTTAACCTTTAAGGTAACTTTGCCAGTGAGGTAATGACTGATCTTGAAGGTTGCACTAGGTGATAATTTATTTGCAGGAAGTTTTGGATATGTCCATGTTAAAATATTAGTTTTGTTACAACAAAAGACCTCATATAATTGTCACATTTGCAGGAAAAAATGATTCAACAAACTGGTTTGTTTTCAGAGACTATGTAAAAATAAAGTTAAAATATTATCAAAGGGTTATTTGGGAGGAATTTAAAAATATTTCTGCCAATAAAAATACTTTTGGAACCTGATGGCAAGGTCAATATTTGAAGTTTTTATTCTTTAAGTTCCTTGACAAAGTCTTTTCAGTACAAAGATACCCTATCATTAGCCATCCACTCGGACAGTCCTCCTGCTGTATTTTGTCTCTCCTAACTCTGAAGAATGGTCATAAGTCTTCATGAAGGAAGGCAAAATTTTAAAATGCTAAAAATTATATAAGTGAGTTGGAGGTGAAACATTTATTCCATTAGAGGGTCCTGTATTTTAAAAATAAATGGCCTTTTAAATGACGCACAAGAATTTCCCTGCAGACTGGTCTTGTGAAATGTAGTGGCTTTGTCTCTGTCGTGGTTTGGGTTGGAAGCCTTTTGGTAAATAATAGGTTTTCTTAGTTCTCATCCATGCAGTCCAATATCTGCCTAGGCTTCCTTCTGGAGCAATGATAATATTACAGTAAGTGCTCTAAGTTCAATGCAGAAGAAACTGATTTTAGGAAAGGACATTCAGCTACACCTAACTTTTGCTGACAGCTGTCCTGCAGCTATTTTTCCCAAAAGGACTTGTGTTTTATCATCCAGTAAATCTCCTTTTAATTCTGTTGACAGGTACAGTCCTTGAAGGCATCTCCAGAGGGTTGAGGGCATGCACGTCACTGCCAGCACTTTGTGGCCAGGGTACAGGCCAGCAGAGGAGGGGAAAGAGCAATCCTTCACAGGGTCATTAGAAAGTGCACGTCATCAGGGCTGCTCAGCACCTCCCTTTTCTTTCAAAATGGTGTGTTAATGACATAGAAGTGGTACTGGTGGGGTGGACACTTTCTGCAAGGACCAGTGTCATTCTTCCCATCTGGTATGGACTTTCTCCATCTAGTTCTTTTAAAAGGACGCTAAATACCCAAAGGTATTATTGCAAATCTGTAAATAACCATCTGCAGCCCTAGCACAAAGCTGCATAAATACTGTTGTTGCACTGAAGGGTTTAAGTGCTCGTTAAGAAAATAGCACTATTTATTTTAAACACAAGCACAAAGATTCAAAGGAACCCTAAGCACAAGGTTAATGAGCAGCTAATGAGTAGCTCTTGTTTTCTTGCCTGCCTGGGGATGGCTGAGCTACCCTGGACGGGAAGGTTAGGGCTAGAATTTATTGCCTTGTGTTGTACAGTATGGCAATTTGTGTCTGGAAACTTCTTAGGTCGTTGGAGGAAGTGAAAAATAAATTTGAGGAGAATGCTTGGTCTCCCTAATTATATACCCAGGTGCTTTACTTAGTTCAGAGGTGGGTGAACGCTACACTTCAGCTAGAGCAAAATACTTCCATATTAAATTATTGGTTATGAATTCAGAACGTGAATTTACATCAGCCACTGAGGTTATGTTTGGAGAAACCACTTGGGTTTAAAACTGAAATTCGCCTGACTTTTCCAAGTCTCTGTTCTCTATACTCCTGGGATTTATACATTACACTTTTTTTCTTTTTTATTGTTAGCCATCAATTTTGGATGTTTGAATAATAACCTAACAGCAGTTTTACAGCTTTGATTTAATCAATGCTCTCAGTTGACTGAGGAAAATCTACAGAGGCACTGAGAAGTAGAGCAGTTCATGCCTGCGTATCAGCCTTGGTATTATTTTTTCTGTAACTGCTATTGTCGTTAAAGAAGTAAATTGCTTTCTCCAGTCTAAGCCACAAACTTTTCTGCCTCACTGCATCGGCAATTGGAGTATTTGCCACAGAAAGTTGAAATTTCAGTTCTAGAGGATGTTGCTCAGTCTAAATGGCAGTGAAAACAAGTCAAGTAAATTCAAGTTACTTTTCTTCGTGATCTGAATGTGATCACCTCTTATGACCGCATTTGTGTTTTGTGACACTTTGAAAATGTCATTTGACTTCAGAAGACCTGGCTTTTTAGGAATGCTTTCTAAAAATGTAGCTGAGGCTATCGAAAGTTTTTCCAGGATAGTATTATTAATACAGATACTCTAATATATAGACCATAAATTACTCTTCATTTTACAAAATACATCTGTCTACATATGTGGCTTAGCATGCCATGTCTGGGGACTTCATCTGTTGCAGACACCTCCTCATTCTCATGTATCAAAATACAGGTTCCCTTTGGTAAAAGATCAGTATTTCATTCTTAAATTCACTTGAAAATTAGAAAGCTTGATTTCAAAGGGAAAATGGCATATGTTGTAAAATACTGATGAAAATCTTTTCAAAAAAGTCTTCAGCACCTCAGATTTTCTGGAATTATTTTGCCATCTTCTTCATTTGTTCTACTACCTGGTTATACACACTTAAGGGAAAAAGTCAAGAGCAACTGAGGTGCACGGCTCTATAACCTAGACTGTGTAAACCTCTGCCACTCAGCAAGGGTGGCAGAGACCAACATTTTGGTACCCTAATACCCTTGGAGTCTGGAATAAGGTGGTGATTCCTAGGATCTTGAGCCCTGGGAGGTTTTGGTGCATACCAGAATCAGAGAGTAACCAGTGGGGGCAATTAGTACTACAGACCCACCAAAGCGGTGATATCATGCCTTGTCTGTGCACACAAAGAGGAAAAAGGGTTGCTGCCCTTCACCCCCCTGAGATCTGGCTAGAGGGTGGATGGAGCCAGTATCTCTGAGGTGCCCAGGGAAAGGCCAGGAGGCAACAGCTAAGATTTGCAGCAAGGGAAACACTGGTTGGACATAAGGGGAAAAAAATCTCCATTGGAGGAGTGGTGCAGCCCTGAAAGAGTGAAAGCTCCATTCTTGGAGATGCATTCTTTGGAGAAGCTCAAGACACAGCTGGATGTGGTCCTGTGCAACCAGATGTTTCCTTGGAGATAGCCCTGCAATGAGCAGGGTTGGACCTGGGGGTCACCAGCAGTCACTTGCAGCCTCAGCTATCCCATGGGTCAATGATTCTGATGTAAGATATCCAGATAGGATAGAGGTGTAAAGACCGAGTAAAACATTCTCACACCCTTCAGAGGGATAAGAGGAAAGAGGAGAAATAGCTCCAAAAGAAAGGTCTAGATCTTGTTCATATTCTTAGGTTATAGAAAATACTCCGTAAAGTTTTCTCATGGATGCACTTTCTGCAACATGCAGTGAGAAATCAGTTGCTTTCTGAAAGGATTTACTTCAAATCCTTAAGTCAGCAGCAAGCTTGACAGCAGTCAGTGTTAAGCAGCTGAAAACTGTTGCTGTCTGGGCAATACAGATTCTGGAAGCTGACTACTCTTCAATTGCTTATGGTATTGCAGCTTTCATTTTTATTTAAGAGAAAGTTCTTGCTAGAAAACATTCACCATGTCTGTAACGATGATATTATAATAAGTTTAAATGAGTGCAATTTTCTTAAATCCCCAAAAATGTTCTACCATATTTTTTCTGTGCAGATTTTTTCCAAACGTAACTCTGGCTTTATTACCTTTGCATGTTCTCTCCCTGGGAAGGAACAGTAATTGTTGTGAGACTGGAGGAAATAAAGCCATTTATAAGCCAAGCGATGAACTTCTTAAAGCTGAAAATACTCCAAAAAGAAGACAGGTAAATCCCTTCCTAAACTGTCATGTAAACAAAACTACCCTGGTCTTTAAAGGTCATATTAACATACGTCTTTATGAACATCAGTTGAGGCTTTTTAGTCCTCTACCACATATGCAAATAAAAATAATCAGTTTTCTGAATTTGAAGTCCCACCTAGAAAAGAAGATTGTGTTTGGTAAAACGATGATTTAAATGCAAATTAAAAACCTGACTTTATGAAGGAGTCCATGAGTAATGACTTTTTATACTGCTTAGGTTTAAAATTCCTCAATAACAGTGGTTAAAATGTTTTAAGTGCTAAATTACAAGTTAGCTTCCCAAACTAATTCAAGTGGATGGTACAGTAGATTGCAAACCAAAGTTTGCATCTTTTCCTTGAGAGACTGGTCCAAAGCCAGTTGAAGCTAACTGGAATCTTTCCAGTGAATTCACTTTGGACTTTGGAAGATAAACAAAATGTTAGTGCTTACGTTTTTTTAATCCCCTTTTGCTTCCACGAAGGATACGCAAAGAAAGGGGAAAACAGGGAGTGGATACAAGCTTCTGAGTGTTGGGTCTGAGGTGCAGTAGTGACACGTGCTAAATATCCCATTTCAGTGCTGTGGCAAATAGTTCACACAGCCTTGACACACATCCCACAGTCCCCAAGCACTGACCACCGCCTCTGTTACTGGATCCACGGTCCACCATCTCAGGTCGCAGATATTACAGGGGCGTTGGGTCATCCTCCGCAAGAGCAAAGTCCTTCCTTGGATCTGCCCTAGGGCTCCTGCAACCCCCTCACCCCTCTGAATAACGTACCTTAAGGAGACATCTGCGATGCACCCAGGGTTTAGCTTCCCTTACTGGTAGCTCTAGGTGTCCATGTACTGAGTTTGGGCTCTTTGCTCAAGCCCACTGCTAAGCCTGAACTTAGTATTTCCAAGTGCATAAAATACAGTCTTACATCTTACCAGGGAGCATGAGATTCTTAGCTCCATCTCATTCAGTGACCTGTAATGTGCTTTGAAGTCAAGAAGCTACCTGAAACTATAAGATATTTTTGATGGTCACCTGTCTCATAGGTACTGGGACATAGGGCAATCAGCTAGTTTTGCAATTCTTTTCTTTTTGCATCAACACAAACCAACTTTGCGCAGGTAAAATCCCAAAGCATAAGCTCTAGAGAAGCCAGTTTATTCGTCTCGCCGCTGCCGAGAGCAGGGAAGAGAGGCGGAAATGGGGTCTGTCGCTACTGGGAGGCATCACCCGCATCCACAGTCCAGGCAGAGCAACCCTTGCCTCCTGTTCAGCCCTTTGTATTTACACAGCGTTTTACATCTGCATAGAGCAGGGCTGTGAGTGCTTTAGGTGGCAGGGGCTGAATCTGGGGAAGAATTTGCATTGTCTCCTGCCAAAGCTGCTGCAACCGCTAATCACTACAGCCCCATGGTGTTTAAAAATGCATTATGTTTTTCCTAGGGCTAGAGGCTACCACATCCGAATCATTTCAAAAAAAAAAAAAAAAGAAAAAGAGTTCTGAAATGCTGGACATCTGCATCCTATAAACGCAAGTTTAAAACTGCGCTCCTGTCTGCTCTAGCTCCAAGTAATGATGCACAGACCTGTAACGATGAGAGTGTTTCCCAACAGATTTCTGGGGATTTAGACGAAGTTCAGTGGCAGTCTTGGCGATGGATCCTCTGACGTAGTTGAATAATTGATGAAAATGTCTGCTGTGAAATGGTTAGCCAGGCACCAAAACACACCGCCTGATTGGGCTTCTTTCATTAGAAACACTTGCACAGCCAAAGCCTGAGCCCTCCCTCCGTGCGATGCTGAGCTAATTGCCGATTGCCTCACATGACAAACTTCTCCCCTCTTTCTTAATGCAGAACTGCTGATTTGGCTCCTTTTCTCCACTTTGTTCTTGTTTAAACCAAGGGCTGGGCACAATTCTGTCGAGGTCCTCAGCGTGCACACTCACCCCCAGCAAGATTTTCGTGTACTACCATCTGATTTGTATGCATAATCTCTAAATACTCAATGTGAACCCTAGCTCATTCTGAGGTCTTTTGTTCTCTTACCATACTTAACATTTTATTCTCGGGGAGCCTAGTACCTCAGCTGCAATGCAATGAACATTTATGGTAAAATTCCCTTCCCCAGCCCCAAAACTTACCCACTCCCTAAAAAGCCCAGACCTGTGCAGACTCATGCTTATGGGCAGACCTGGACAAAAGCTGTCTGTGATGGTAAAGCAACATGTACAGTGAAAAATACGTGGCTTACAGGGTGAAATTAGAAATCTGTTGTTTCAAATAACTCTTTTGTATCTTAGCTGCTGAAGAGGTGGGGGGGCTAAAACTAGCTACAGCCTAGTTTTGCCTAATATGAAGGGTTAAGGCATGGGCCAGACACGAGGGTAATGTGGGTCTGTAACTTTACTGAGCCTGAAAAGCTGGCCATAACCAAGATGCAACCTGGGCACATATGTCTAATGAAGTCCCTGTCCTTGGGTAAAACACCAAACCTAGATAGAAGGCTCCTCCTTGCTGCAGGGAGCATGCTTGTTTCCCCACAGAGGTTAGGCTGGGTGTCGAGACCTACTCCCAGCTGCTCGAGGGAGCCACATGGCAAATGCCCTTCTGCTGCAGAGCAGGATTCAGACCTCGCTGCGCAGAGCCTGGTCCTCAACAGCGCTTCCTTGCTTCAGTATCAGCTACCTCACAGTCATAGTCTTTGGAGCTGGCTTTCCAGGAAGATGAAAGCTCTCTACGCACCAAAGAAAAATCTACAATCATCAACACTGGGCACACGGACAGAGGAATGCTGTCTGGGCAAAATGCAAAGGGCGGCAATAAAACATCCTGCTGCTGCAAAGCGTTCCTCATGGAAACCAGCCTAGAGCTGGAGAAGCCTGTCTGCAAAAGAGGTGGAAAATTTCACAAAGTGAGAAAAGCTTGAATCTATGCAAAGAATCTGGGTTCGTCCTCCTGAGCACTGTGATAGGCGATAACACTGCCCAGGGAGTGGGGCCTCATCTTGCCCTGCTGGTGGGGACCGTGGGGCGTCTTGCTCAATCTCCCCCACCCCACTGCACCAGGCAAGCCTAGGGAAAGCAAAGTCCCTTCGGGAAACTTTGTCCCCATTGGCATGCAGGAGTGTCTGACCGTGAATTGCAAAGAGACAATTGCACATCCACTGGCAAGCTCACACACATTAATTTTAGGAGGCTTAAGCCACTCATTATATCTGGGACCATTTTTCTTGACGTTTGAATGCTTGGGGCTGGCAAAACAGCCTCAGTGGATGATAGTTGGCACTTCCTATATTTTCCATGCAAGGTGAGCCAACAAGCCCGAGGCGGCTGGGGCTGGCCAAGTCCTCCTCCCTGTTGTGCAGACTCATGATGTGCCAAGGAAGCCCCACGAGTGGCTGCACAAAGGTGGGAAGGCAAGGGGGAGAGGGGGGAGAAGAAACCTTGGCTACCTATTTCACCACTCTTCAAATGGCTCCTAACACCCAGGAGGAGAAACTACAGGGGAAACCTCTCCCTGCATCTGCAGCCTGGCTAACAGGAGACCTTTCTACTCCAGCACAACACGCAATGGTCCTTTATTTGGACGCAGCTTCTCTCCCACTCCCTCACCGCTGGTGATGAAAACCCCCCAATTTGTCCCAGAAGCAGTGTACCTGACGGCATGGAAAGGACAACTGTCTGCTTCAGAAAGAGCAGCGGACTGGGCTGTGGTTACTGACCCTGTCTGCGGCTGAGGGCTCTGCCGATGGATGAGCCTATGTCCAGCCCTCGGCGATGCTCCCGCCTTCCAGAGGTGGCTGGCAGATGTTGCTGATGTCTTTGGCTGCCCCAAGTGTCCCTCGTTCAAGGCCCTGCACAGAGTTCTCTCCTCTGCCAAAAGGTTAAAAAAAAAAAAAGAAAAAAGAAAAAAATATAATTAGACTTACATTTAAAAAAACAGTTTGGAAAATATGTTGCTTAAAATCAACCCCCATTTAAAATGATCAGTTCAAGATGTTGTCACTTCCCGAGCCAGGAGACATTGGGAGCACAATGCAGGAAGCCTGTCCAGCCCCTGCACTCCCTTCGGACAGGGACAAGTTATTGTTGTGTGGGTGAGATAAAAATGGTTTCAAGCACGCAGACAAAATTTTCCTTCAACTCTGCAGTGTAAGTGTAGCCCAGTCTGTGACCTGCACTGATCAGCGGGATGGAAAAGAGTATCATGGTGTTTTTTCAGTTATACCTCTACGAACTCACCTGTTCCAGGCAAATTACAAAGAGCAGCATATACCTGTGCTGCAATAAAGCCTATTTTTGCCATGTTGCCAGCAGGATGTGGCTAAACAGGTCTCCCACAGACTCCCTAATCCCCCCCAGACCACCATCAGTGCAGGGCAAGCTCCAGGCCAGTCCCTGGTGCACCATCAGTGGGCAAAACCCAGCAGTAGCATCACACCTGCCTGTGTGACAAAGCAAGTGCCGGCAAAGAGCTGTCGGTGCTTGAGGCTCCATATTTGAGGCTTCTGCCAGTGTCTGAAAGCGTGACACAGAATAGCTGAAAAAGTCGTCGGAGAAATGCAGCAGCACCGTGCAAGGAGTGGATGAAACCATAGGGCTCTCAGGGAGAGATGCGGCAGGATGCTGACACCAAGTAGTGCAAGGGAACAGTGAGCCAGCCACGAGACACGGAGGAGTAAATAAATCTCTTAGGTGATTGAGGATCCTGCTCTATGTGTGTGTTTGTTAGGTTGTGATACATGCTAATACCACTGAGATGTAGGATGAGCACTGAGACATAAAGATGCCTCTGTTATCCTGCCACTACAGTATCTATCTTCCAGCCTGACAGTGCAAACCACATTCATGATTTATTTTAGAAGGAGGACAGGAGGAATAGCTTTTTTTCTTTACCACTTCAGGACCAGATGAAAATGTCTTTAAAGTCAACAGGCATCGTTCCAGTGCTTTCATCAGGTTTCAGCAGATATCCTGATTGCAGTAGGACAAACTGGCATTATGATATAGGCAGATAAATCTTCTATCGCCTTTAATTAGCAGTAATTTTTAGTGTGAGAGAGACATAACTTATATTTAGGAGCCGATATATTGATTAATAACTCTCTGAGAAAACTGGGAGGTGTGTGATTTTGGATGACTCCGTGGATCTGAACATCCCAAAGAGAGGAGAAATGCACTTTGATAATAATAATAATAATATAAACTGACGAAGTATAATTTCATAGTGATTTTGAACAAACAGAGGTATTTTCCCCTCTCATTTAATGAAAATGCACTGCAGAGATTAGCAAATACATATTTGCCTCCTTAGGTTCTGGTATGAGAGAAAGGAGTTCCTTTCTCATTGAAGTAAAAAAAAGTTCTATTTTATCTTCAGTTGTAGAAATACTTGCTCCATATTTAAACAAATGAAAAGCCTGGCTACAAACTGAAAAGTTTTAATTTTAGTTCAGATAAAAATGAATTAATATCCTGAGAAATAATCACTTCACAGTGTAAGATTTGTATCACTACCCAAAGGGAAAATCAGTGATTCTTCTTAAAATATGCAATTCGAGGCAATAATATTTGGACAGACACACACAAAAGTTCATGTCTGGGTACCTAAATCTGGGAACTTTGTGCAATTTCCTTTAACAACAGTGGAGACAAGCTTCATGTGGTCTACAGCAGGTGTCAACGAAGTTACTTGTGTTGAAGTTGGATTGGAGAGATTTACTTTTTAGTCAACACAGGTAATAAATGAGCATTTTGAGACATCGATTTGTCTTTC
>NW_010228861.1:41493-44955 GCF_000690775.1 Eurypyga helias
CAGACTTCTCACTCAGGTCTGACAGCTCACCCCATGAAGTACCTCTTTTTACTCATCGCCTCTAGGGGGAACTGAGGTTGCTCAGGCACATGTAGAGCTTCCCTTGCTAGTGTCTAAGGCTGGGTACAATGAATCCTACCAAAGCACTTCAGGTTGTAGCTTTGAAAATATCGAAGTGATTTTTAGTTGAGAAACCTAAATCTATGACCTTTTCTTTTTTTCAGATACTAAACTGATTAAAAGCTGAACTAAAATATTTTATTTTCATTAGAGATACATGAAATGAGTCAGAAAGTCTTTGACCTAAATACCTAATTGTTTACATAGGTTTTCTCGAGAAGACAGAACTAAATACAATTGTGCTTTAGGTTGTTTTCCAAAGTATTTGTTACTTTCAAAATTAAATGTAAAAAGAATTTCTAATCGGTTGTGTATGTCTGCTCCCTGCGGCTGCTTTGCCCTCTCACGGGCACATCTGCACTATGCATTGCTCTCATTGAAATAGAAATAACTCCTCTCCGAAGTTTCTTCCTAAATTGAAAACATAGTCAAAGAAGGTCAGAAAAGAGGAGGTTAAGCATAATTTCTAACACTACAAATCCATCCAAGCCAAGGTGCTTTGGTTTCTTAACACTTACTATGACTTTAAAACTAGTAGTGAGGAGTGGCCAATGCTGGAAAGTTGAAGATTATTAAGGGTTATGAATAACAGCCAGAACTTAGATGTTAGAAATGGGGGTATAACACAGGCCAAAGCTGTGCTGGCTCTGAAGAAGTAAGGGTTAGGAGCAAGACACTCTGATTTTATGCCAGAGAATTTCTCATTTGAACAAATCATTCCATGAAATCCACCGTACCTTGTCTGTGTGCCAGAGTTTTCACGAAGGCAAGGCATCTCAGTGGGACGTTTCCTGCTCACCCTGTGCAATCTGGTGCTGAGCACAGAGTATGAGCAAACACACTGCGTTTCAGACCTCCAGTTCAGACTGCGATGTTGCATACCGGGTGCCACAATGGCAAAACTCTCTTTTTGACAGTCCTTGCCCAGGAAGGTAAAGCTTGCCCCGGAATTACCTTGATGGCCTTGGGTTAACCTTTGATCTTGCCTTTGAAGGTGCCCATCTGCAGTCCTCTGGTGAGGGTTTGGGGTCTTGTTTGAGCTCATCCACCTTGAACAGATGCATAGGTCAGTATCATGGTGTCCTGGTGTTAGCACAGTGTTACACACTCGATATTTCAGGAGGTTATCTCAGTTCTGCTGTTCTGGTTCAGGTCTTCACCTGGCATCCTTTCAAACATCCCTGTGGCCTAAGTTTGGGTGCTCTCAAGGCATTTCATCCAAGTGGAGCTGGTTATTCAGATTATTAACAGAGGATGCCACGAACTACATTGTATGGAAAACTCAAGCAACAGGGACCCCTTGGATTTGCACACATGCCTGTATGTGCAGTACAGCCTGGGAGGCCAAACATTTCCTTTTCTGTTTGTTGGGTCAGGACTACCTTTTGTGGTGCTTCAGGTCCATGGAGGTTAGACCTGCAGGGTCTGTGCACCAAACAGGACACCCAGGGCAACGTCACGGAGCCTGTGGGTGATGCTGACCAGCACTGAGCTGAGCATGAGTAACGAAAATCCAATTTGTGCAGAGCACCAGCTCCCACAGCTCCTGAACCTTGACCTCATGAAATGCACTTATTGGCAGACGGCTGCTGTTTGCTTCCACTTTCTTTTTTGCTGGAGCCGTGGCTTTAATCGCAGTGAGTGCCACCCCTGCGCGGTCTGGCATGTGCTCATTAGGGGATGCTGAGCTCATTAATTACAAGAACAGAAGCGCCGCCTGTGCGCTGTGCCAGCGTGTGGCTTCCAGGTCTTTGATGGCGTGTGTTTGTGCAACTGCAGACAGCGCTGGCGTCTGCTGTGCCTTGCAGGGTGACAAGGAAATGACAGTAAATCCAAGGGTGCGCTTGTCCACCTCTTACGTGGAAACATCCTGCTTTCATCATGCCCAAGAGGGGCCAGTGTCAGCACTCAGTCTTATGAGGTCACTTCACTGGTGTCATGTCACATGTTCCCTGATGTAGTTGCACGAACAGACCAGCAAAGTTGAGGGGATTCACGTTTTGTCTCAGAGGCAGTTGACTGGCACGCCACTGCCGAGGTCAGTGAAAACGGAGAAAAAACTGAGCTAGGCTGTGTAACAGGGAGCTCCCCAGTATGGCCTTTGGAGCTCCCCAGTGTCCCCAGCCCAAAAAGGGTTGTTTGCCTGGACTTCACGGATAGCAAATGAAGAGTCAGCGGCTCCCCCCGCATAGCTCCACTGGATGCACTGGACTGACACTGGTTTGTGCCATGGGAGGATCTGGCGCACGATCTTTTGGGCCTCCTGATTGCTGTGAGTCATCCACATTCCAACTGAAAAATAAACCCATTTTAAGACAGTTTAAAAATGTAAAATTAGTGCTTAGTTTCTTGACTGCTAGCATCAAGCCCAGCCAAAGCAGCTATCTGTAATTTTAGAAAGCCTTGAGAAGATTTATAGATCTCATGAAAGCACTCTTTTCCACCTCCCTGGTGATTTAGCCTTCCACTTGCTTTTTAACTTCAGTCCATCTTTAGATCCAGTGGAAACAACACTAAAGCTAAACGCAGAATGAGAATGAGCTCACACCATCTGCAAAGACATCTCTCCTGGAGATGTCGTGTTTAACTTAGGAAGACCCCTACCAGGGCAGCGGAAGTTCAAATGAAAAGCTTTCTGTACTAAATGTATTTTGAGGGTGTACACAGCGATACAGAGCATCACACTCCCTGATATCCTTGCCAGGATTTGCTACAAAGGAACATCAAAATAGAAATGAATTTCATGAGCAGATGTCGACCTTTTATAATGTTAGACTAAAACAAAGCTTTAGAGGAAAAAGAAGATCGAGGAGTAAGATTGGAAAGATTTAATGATTGTGGCAGTGGTGGAAACTTCCAAACATGGTGTTACAACCATTGCATGTAAGAACAACAGTCGTCTTAACAATAGTTTCTATGTAAATAACCACAGTAATAATGATTAGTGCTTTCATACTTGGCAATTACACGTTATCCTTGTATCGTACCTATATGTAGAACACGCATCTGTAATATAATACACTGTTAAGTGTGAGGGGCGAGGTGTTCTCAACTGCCATCTGGAGAGGGATCAAGTATTTTAGTACCATAAAAGGAATGTTTACAGTATGCTTGTGTGTGTTTTACAATACTCAAAAAATGGAAGCAGTGGGGTGGAGTAACTGGAAAAACAAAGTGGTAGGAGAGACCTTGGAGCAGAGGCCAGGCATAGGGTGAGTGGAGGAGGAAGGACTTTTGACAGGAAAATATAAGCTTAAACCTCAACGGGTGGCTGCTGAGCTGAGCAGCTACTACAGATAACTTGAAATAAAACCCTAAGAACTGTAGAGCCAACACGCCTGT